>NW_023339674.1:1593949-1602939 GCF_004916995.1 Morone saxatilis
CGTAGATGATAAAAACAGCAGTTTTCAGTCGGAGCAGACCGGCTATGGAAACAAACCACAGAGAGGCTGCGATACAACACAGGCAGAGGGAGAGAGACACCATGTGACTCTGTATCTTTATATAGAGAGAACATAATGTTAATGTTTTATATCTCATATATAACCATCAAACAGTACTTCTGCAACCAACACTTCATTATTAATTCATCTGTTGATCCTTCTTTTAGTTTACTGTCATAGAGGTCTAAAGAAACCAGAAAATATTCACATTTAAGAATACATTTTTCTCTTAAAAAATGACTCAAAATGATTAATCTGTTATTTAAATAGTTGACAGACTTCAGGAAGCTGCAGACAGTGACTGCACCGAATGCTGTTAATCAAGATATATATCGCTCCCACTAAAACTACAACCTGTGGGTTTTACATTTATTTTATACGGTTCAATCTAATTATATAAAGCATGTTAATCAGCGAGCTTAGGAGGTATTTTTTTGGACAGAGCTGTGCTAGCTGTTTCCCCTTGTTTCCAGCCTTTATGCTAAGCTAAGCTAACCTCGTCCTGACCCCAGATACTTACCTAACATCCTCATGAAACCAGAGAGCTGTTTGCTTTGGCCTACGCTGTTAGACTGGGGTACAGTAAATAGAAAGTAGCGGTTAAAATGACATTTTCATTTCGCCCGGACTCACACACAGACGCTGTTTCACAGAATGTTAAAGGCATTAATTAGATAAAAACAACTCACAAGTGATGCTGACAACACAACCAATTACACTCTGGCTTAGAACAAACTAAGCAGCTGGAGGAGAGTGAGCATCATTAGAGTGAGTCAGAAAATGGTCCTCTTGTTTCTGGTCTTTGTTTGTTTGGTGAGAGCGATGTGAATGTGATGATCGCTGCGGCTGAACGCAACAGAAACAGTTTGTGTTGGGCGTCTGGATGTTGGCAGGCGGCTCGTGCTCTGTGTGTTTGTGTCTGAATCTGTGTGTATAAACTTGGAATAGTCGGGTGGTGCTGTTCTAAATAATATTGTGCGATGGCATATGTGTCTAACACGTGCTGCACACACACACACACACACACACACACACACACACACACACACACACACACACTGGCTCATCAATGAAAGTCGGTCAGAGGGTGGGGGGGTTCCGGCCTCTCCCCATGCTCTGCCAGGCCATCTGTTCCTCCTGCCTCCCTCTCACTACACAACTGCCTTCCTGTTTCATCCTCCTCTTCTGTTGTAGCCACACACACACACACACACACACACACACACACACACACGGCCCCGTCAGAGTTTTGAAGATGAGTTTCGTATCATCTGAGCGAGTTTATTATCCGAGCGATGATATTTTGGCGCAGACGTTGCTCCCACATTTTTTGCGCTTTCAAACGCCAAAAAGAACAAACTGCCAAGGTCATCGCCAAACGGTTGCTCTGCTTGACTGCAGCAAAAATCCCCACCCTAAAAAAAAAAGAGTGAGAGTGGAAAGAGTGTGTAGATCTGCTTGTGTCGTCCGCTACATCTATTTTCATGTTTTGAGATTGAGAGAGAGGAAGAGCTGGTTGAGGAATATGTAGGATAGCACTTGCCCCGGGGCGGTGGTCAGAGCCGACTGGGTTGAGTTTTAACTGTTTAGTGACTGATTAATCTTGAAGCAGTACCTTAATTATGCGATGTATTAAAGGCAGGTGTTTGAAAATAAAATATAAATACATCAAGTTAGTTGTAACCAGGGTGGCTGTGATGTGAAACTCCACCTGGATGTGACCTCTGCCTCTGACATAAAGCTTGCTTTATGATTTTACCCATTTGTGTATCTACCTGCAAAATATGACAACTAGCACAGTCAGAGAGCATGAGAAAGGAAATAAATTACATTTAGAAGTGTCTCTGTCTTACATAAGAGCGTCTGCCATGTTCAACCGCTGTGTTTCTATAGTAACCCAGAACGGACGGACCGAACACTGGCTCTAGATAGGGCCACTGTAGTTTCTCCTTCACCACTAGATGCCACTAAATATTACACCCTGGACCATTAAAACTCTAAAACTTTAAGTAAAGGTCGCCTTTACGAGCCTGGTGTGGCTCCACGTTTTGACAAATAACACAAGTCTCTATTAGAGGTCTGGTCTGTATTTTATAAAATTTCTGAAGCAAATAAAAGCCCGGGTGGAAACTTAAGTTTGACATTAATATTTATTAGATACAATTAATAATACCAGACGGGAACGCTGCACTGAGGATAACATGTTTCCCACCCGATATTAGAGACTTTTCATTTAGCAGTCATTATTTTAATTAAAATCCTGTCGTAGCAGCCCACGCGGAGGTCACATGTATGGGAACTTTTGACGCCCTGTACCGATCGCTGAAATTACCCAAATCAATTTATTTTCATTAAGAATTGGAAAATAGTTTCACTAAGAGAGAAGCTAACAGGTAACTTGTTGTACTGCTAATTAGTGTTAGTGTTAGTAATGATTTAGCACCCGAGGAAATACAAGATTTGGAAATATAAACTAAACTTAATTTATTTCATTTATGATCAAAGAAAAACTTGTAATGCTCAGTTTAGCTGCTAGATTTCCTTCTGCTCCTCCTTTATCTCTCTTTCTCTCTGTTTCTTTTTATCCTTTGTTTCCTGTAATCATTCCTTCTTCTCCTCTGTTTTCCTGTTTCCTGACCCTTTCTTTTCTTTCTCCTCATCCCCCTTCCCCTCATTTTTCACTCTTCATTCCCTCATTTCCTGACATATTTATTTTCCTCGTGTTCCTCATCGTTCTTCTCTTATCACTCCTCTTTTCCATTTTCCTCCCCTCTCTGCTCCTGGTTTATAGACTTTATTCCACTTCACTTTCTTTCTTCCTTCTTTTCTGCTCTGTTTGTTAAATGTTCTTTCAACACTTCTCTCTCTCTCTCTCTCTTTTTCACGGTTTTCCAGCTTCATTGTTCATTTCTTCCTCTCTTTCTCTCGTCTTCTCTGATCTTTAACTCTCCTTCTCTTTCCTGGTTTCCTGACCTTATTCCTCCTTCCTCCTCATCACTCTATTTTTACTCTCTCCTTCTGTTTTCCTGTTTCTTCCTCCTCTTCCTCCTCTTCTCTCTCTCTCTCTCTCTCTTCCTGGTTGTGCGGAGCTTTGGCAGAGGCTTTGGGTTTCAGGGCTGGTGCTGTTGCTGATCTCCAGCCTGGGCAGCAGCTCAGTGGGAAGCAGGTGAGCCCCATCCCCCAATTCACACACACACACACACACACACTCTCTCTCTCTCTGTCAACACAACACACACACACACACTCTCCTCTCTCTCTGTCACACACACACACACAACCACACCCACACACACACTTTTGTGGTCTGCAGTATATTTTAGCCCAACCCGCGTTCCGACATCATCCCGTCTCTCATGGTGACGTCCCAGGGTCGATGTTTTTGAATTTCTGCTCACGTCTGATTGGTCGGCTGTTTTCAGTGTTGTAGGAGTAACTCATTCTCCCAATAATAAACTCGACTCTTCTTCTTCTTCCCTTAATGCTGCTCTGGCAGTTGTATTTAGACGTTCTTAAAAAGTCACGTTTAAGTTCATTTGTGTCTGTGTGGACCTTTATCATTGCTTTAAGTGATGCTGTAACACACTTACATACAATCAATTACAGTTGGTGATAACATGAAGACGTAGAGTTGTTTTCAGGCAGTTATATCATGACTTTTATTGTATTGCCCCTTTAAAAGACCTTGTGGTGGTGATGGTGGAACTCAATCAGAAGTAAGGGAACTCATGTGGAGACAGAAAGTGTCTGTGAGCTCTTCATTTACTATCAACTCACCGAATTCTTCCAAACTTTATTTTTCTCTCTAAAGTGTTTGCTTACAGCGTGTGTCTTATCTTTATCGGATCATTGAATATTGATATCGATGTATTGATCCAGACTAACGTGTCGTTACACCGCCACTTGAAACTGAGTCAGTACAGAGTTCTGCTAACGCTGATATGTGAACATTTGTTACTGTTAAGTTACACAGTAACACAGTAACAGTAGTAACACAGTAACAGAGTAACAGAAAAACAGAGTAACAGAGTACACAGTAACAGAGTAACAGAAAAACAGGTAACAGAAAAAACAGAGTAACAGAAAAACAGAGTAACACAGTAACACAGTAACAGAGTAACAGAAAAACAGAGTAACACAGTAACAGAGTAACAGAGTAACACAGTAACACAGTAACAGAATAACACAGTAACACAGTAACAGAGTAACACAGTAACACAGTAACAGGTAACAGAAAACAGAGTAACACAGTAACACAGTAACAGAGTAACACGTAACACATAACAGAGTAACAGAAAAACAGAGTAACACAGTAACACAGTAACAGAGTACAGAATAACACAGTAACACAGTAACAGAGTAACCACAGTAACAGAGTACAGAAAACAGAGTAACAGAAAACAGAGTAACAGAAAAACAGAGTAACACAGTAACACAGTAACAGATTACAGAGTAACACAGTAACACAGTAACAGAGTAAGCAAAAACAGAGTAACACAGTAACAGAGTAACAGAGTAACAGGATAACACAGTAACAGAAAAACAGAGTAACAGAGTAACAGGATAAACAGTAACACAGTAACAGAGTAACAGAAAAACAGAGTAACAGAAAAACAGAGTAACAGAAAAACAGAGTAACACAGTAACACAGTAACAGAGTAACAGAGTAACACAGTAACACAGTAACAGAGTAACAGAAAAACAGAGTAACACAGTAACAGAGTAACAGAGTAACAGAAGTAACACAGTAACAGTGAAAAACAGAGTAACAGGAGTAACAGCAGTAACACAGTAACACAGTAACAGAGTAACACAGTAACAGGAGTAACAGAATAACCAGTAACACAGTAACAGAGTAACACAGTAACAGAGTAACAGAGACAGCGTCTGTGCATCTTTTTTAAATGTCGTTTGTGAAAATTACAGACAGGATTCACCTGTCGTCTTGGTAACGGTTGCTGTGACGCTGACAGCAAGATTCTAACTCTGAGTTTCAAACTGTTGATGAAGCTGAAGGAGAGTTTGAGTTCACACCTGTGTGTGTGTGTGTGTGTGTGTGTGTGTGTGTGTGTGTGATACTGAATCCAAAAATAACTTTAACAGCTATTAAAGTCTAAAACATCAAACAGCTCTTTGACAAATTGAGGATCAAACTAAAGGTCTTCACTTTACAAAAATGTGTCCTCACGTCTCAAACTGGTCCTCACAATGATAGAAAGAGCGCGCGCACACACACACACACCCTGAAATCAGAAATCAGACCTCTGTCACCTGTCGCCGGGCGGTTTTACTCTCTGGAAGCTTGTCTTCTCGTCCTGTTGCATGCTGGGAGTAATGAGTGAATGAATGACAAGGTGGATTAAAGAGGACACGAATTCAATAAAAACATTTTGAAGAATTAAATTAATTTAATTTAAGATTATTATATAGTTTTAATATTACATGTATAAATAGATTCAGTACATAGTATAATACATAATAGTAGGCGTATTTCGGTTTTATTTGCTGTCTTATGTTGCTAATAATGTATATTAATAAAGACGAATTATAATTAATTTATTATAACAATTATACATTATAATTATAAAAAAACATTTATCCAGAGAAATAAATAATTAAAACAAACTAATTTCATTGTTTTAATTAGCTTTTCTCTTCTGCTCATGATAAAGATTCAAAGCCTGTTGTCAGTTAAACAATCAAAGAGATTAAATGTAGATCAAATAATGGGAAAAATGTGCCATTTATTTATTCTTATGTAAAGTTTTATTTGAATTAATTTCAACAAATGTCACAGTTTAACTGTATATGAATACATATATATCAATACTCACAGAAATGGCTCAATGTATTTTACAGCATTAAGTTCATTATTTACTTCTTTAAAAATATGAAATGCTGAATATGAATAATCCTGTTGTCCCTCTCAGTCGGTCTCTCAGATATGTTGGTGTGCAGGATATGAACAGTTGGACTGCTACAGCTGTGTCGCAGTGTCTGTCTGTGGACTCTAGATGGCGCCTCAGGCTGCTTTTACCGCTCACTGCTGAGTTCAGTTCAGCATCATTTGTGGTTTGGATTCATGAAAGTGGAGTCAGAAATAGAGAAAAGCACACACCAGGAGGAAGGTCTCTCCCCAAACCTGTACAGTATGAACACCTGATCCAGGTTTCTGGTCACTGTCAGGTGAGCTGCTGCCTCCTCTTCTCCGGTCGCACAATGGGGCACTGACTTACACCGGGGTGGCATGAAGTACTTTCACTTCTTTTTTTATTTTAATACTGTTTAATCCCAGTAATGCAAAATGTGTAAAATAACACATTTACACTACAGGCAAACACCAAAACTGCTTGAGATTAGCTTAAAGTGGGGACTCGTTGGTTCCCATAGAACCTGTTTTCATTCAGATATCTTGAGGTCAGAGGTCGAGGGAGCCCTTCGAAAATGGCCATGCCAGGTTTTTAGCTCACATGTCGGTTGGTACCATCGATATTTATAAAGCTGGACGACATGACTGCTCTCCGAAGGTGATGCTAAAACCTCTCTATCGCTCCCTGGTGGCTGACTGCAGTAGGTACAACTCATCACGCTGATGTTTGTTTAACTGTTCATTTTTAGTTTGGTTTTTAATTATTTGAAGATATAAAAAGATCACTACTGCGCAGACTCTGGCTCCGGATCACGTCGCCAGCACAAGATGGCACTAGTGGAAAGAAGTGGAGACGTCCATCTTTTACATGTCGATGGTTGGTGTGGAGTTTCATATGATACCGGTATCTTCAGTCTAGCTTTTAAACAGCCTCTGAAACACACAGCGGAATGGAAGAAGACAGGATTATTATCTGGATGTTGACACGCTGCAGACAAACTGATAATAATTTAATAATAATAATAATAACGTTTCATCATTTCACTTCTGGAAGTCTGGATGCTGTTGGAAACACGTTGATAGGAGGTAAAGAAGCAGAGAGACTCAGGAGACCAGAATCAGGATCAGTGATTAAAAATGTCCGATTGCGTTCACACCGTCAGCACAAACAGAACCAGGTTTCTGTCCACGGTGTGAACGCAGACTTTATGTCTGATCACAAACAGACTCTTCTCAGCGTGAATCAGCTCCTTCGTGAGAGTCCTGAGCGAGTAATCCATGATTACACATTAAGATTATTGATCATATCGAAAAGCCCATTTAATTGCTGTAATCTAATTACCTTCTCTTTGTCTTGACCTTCATCGCCGAAACGTTGTTTAGCCGCCCGGTATTTGAGCGAAGTGGATCTGCAGATTGTCTTGTTAAATCACGCTGGCTGTCCTTCTATTAACATAAAAGCTTCTGTTCATTAACCTCAGCCGACTCGCAGCCGGGAGGAAACCTGCAGCAGATCAGCCGAGGTCGACGCCACGTTTATTTAAAAACAGGCTCCGACAAACAGGTGCTCCACGAGATTTAAAGATAATTGGATCAAATTTACAGCCAGACTCATAAATTCATTTGAATGAAGATCTGAAATGGAGAATAATTATAATATTTTACTGCTTTATGGATTCAAATTTTAACTATAAAACTCTCAATCTTTTAAACTGTGTAAAGCATCAACGGTCCGAACACTGACTCAGCGTGGTCAATGGTGCTGAGACTGAATGTAAACAGCTGTTAATTATATAAAACTTTAATCCTTAATATCATTTAAAGGGGGGAGTTGTACAGTTGTCATTAACGGGGAAAATATCTCCATGTTTACAGCCTCCAAAAGGCTGTAAACATGTTTATTTCGGCTGTAAAGTTTTAATATGGTTCCTTATGGAGCCAGCCTCTAGTGGCCGTTAGAGGAACTGCAGGTTGTGTTACATCCGGAGGTTGCCGTTTTATGAAGAAGCAATAAGAATATTGAGTTTCTCGACTTCCAACAACTTGACTTCTTGTCGCAGTTTTCCTGGCGATTTCTCAAGCTCTGGCACAAGAACACGACTTCTCTGCTTGACAGGAAACAGCCAGTGACACAAAACCAGAGAGAAGATCACATGTAGTTCAGATGTTAAACAGAACACTGGGATTCACTTGATTGATTGATTGATTGATTGATTGATTGATTACTGATGTTGGAGATCCCAAAACTCTAATTTTAAAGTTTTGAATTCATCACATGTGAAACGGAATTTGATTATTGACTATTGATTATTTATGTTTATGTGAATTTCCTCATTCTCCCTCTGAGAGACTTTCTATGAGGAATGAATCTAATTGAGTTGAACGAATGCGACATTTTCTGAAAATAATCAGTCAGATTTCTTCACGCTCAAACGGACAGAGAGCCAGTGAAGGTCTGAGGATCGTCTGTCAGCAGGTAGAGCAGCAGCTGGATGTCCCGGTCCTGGTCCTGGTCCTGGTCAGTCCGCTGCAGAGCTTCAGCTGCCCCCTGCAGATATCTAGTTTCCTCAGTCACAGCGCGGCACTCAGCAGGAGTCCATGCGGGAAACAGAGGCATGTGCGGCGGATATAAACCATCCCCGACCCCGCTCCTCCTCCTGCTCCTGCTCCTGCTCCCCCAGTGAGGAGCGTCCCGTCCAGCCGGGAGGGAGCGCTCCCTGCCGCCTGCTGCAGGATGCCCGCAGCGCTGCGCGGCTGTAGCTGCTCCCCGCTGCACGGAGCGCGCTGATCCGCCGCTCCCGTGCTGTACCGGGTCACACCGAGCTGAACGGGTTAATGATCGCCATCCAGCAGCGACACGGAAGCCGAGCAAAAAGAGGAAGGAGGAGGGGGACAAACAAACAAACAAACAAACAAACAAGAGGCGACTGAACTCATGCAACTTCTGTAAAGTCTGTGAGCCGAACTGAACCAAACCGAGCCCGGATCTTTATTCAACCTCCGAGTTTCTCTCAGACTGTTTGTACTCTGCTGGAGGATGAAGCTCCAACAGTAAACTCTC
>NW_023339674.1:1602950-1603365 GCF_004916995.1 Morone saxatilis
CCTGACCTCAGTGTTTACTATGGTACGCAAGTATGAGTCTATATTACTCTATTATTACTCTATTCTAACTTTATATAACTTTATTATATCTTTATACAAACTCTGCTGCATCTATAATCTATAATCTAATATCTATAATCTATAATCTTTAATCTGATATCTGATTTCTGATATCTATAATCTATCATCGATACATATTTACAGACTTTGGTAGTCTGTAGTGATGTGTTTTGTCCTCCAATAGTTATAGTAGTACTGTATTATAGTAGTAGTACACTTTTTTTTACCTTAATTTTCCGTCCAATCAGACGCTGCTCTGATGTTCAAATTCCTCCATTTGGTCCAATTAGAGCGCAGTTACAGGTCGTAGCTCCTGATTGGCTCTGCTGCAGACGGAGGCGGTGCTTCAGCAGTG
>NW_023339674.1:1603415-1604745 GCF_004916995.1 Morone saxatilis
TGTGTGTGTGTGTGTGTACAGTCATTAACTTTATTGTGTTTTATGTTAATTTTCTTACAGACACTAAAGTGATTTAACTGTGGCTTCCATATAATACTGAATAATATATATTATATAATTATACTCGTGTATGAACGTACAGTGTATGTGAGTCTGCTGATCACACTCTTATACTTATTGATCGGTTTATCAATCGGTCTCTGTGGTCCATGTTCTTCTGATATTCCCAGAATGAGCTCCCTGTGGTTTACTATGGAAGCTCATTAGTGCCAATGTGGTGAACAAAATAAAAATAATCATTCATTATAATAACAAACATTCCCCAAAAAAATGACGTAGTTTCTTTATTATTCTAAGAAAATGTCTCATTGTAAAGGATCTTTTCTTCCCCATCACATTGGCAGAACTGGGCTTCCGTAGTTTACAGTTAATTACACTCGACGAGATTTAATCTTAATACAACCTCCCTGTGGCACATTGTACTTATTGGCCAGTTTATTTTACTTTATTACACTTTAATCTGCTGACGTGTGGATGTGATACAGTGAGAGTGTCTGTGGACGTCCACAGGAAGTTCTGTAATTGAATCTGTGATATTGTGGCTCTGGGGGCTTCGGCGTGTCTGCGGTGAGTTTATAGTGATTGCTGTACTTTATGTTTTCTATGAGCTGTTACTCTCCTTTGTATCGGGAGCGTACGGTGGCTTTATTGTGGTATCCGTCCCTGTGGTAGCGTCTCTCCTGTCTCCGTATAGAGTTTCAGTGTGTCGGTGCTGATTTACGTTTGTGTTTGTGGAGTTTGATCTCCTCCCGTATCGCCTTTAATGCTCCTATAGGGACGCTCGCTGCTTTAGGGAGGCTTTGTTAGGTTTTATGGTAACTTCTATTGTATCTCTGCAGACTAATATTCCTCTTATATCCCTGTAAATGTGTTTATAGAGTGTTTCTGCTTCTCAGGTGTGACTTTATGATTCTTTATTGTGTTTTAAAATCCTCACAACGTCTGTTTAAAGTTCCCCCGCAGCTTCCGCTCGGTATTTCTGTGGAATCTCATCATATCCATGTGTGTAAATATCATCTGAAAGCTCCAGCAGTTGTTCAAACATCACCATATTTATTTATTGATGTGTATAGTGTAGTATAGTGTAGTATAGTGTGTGGATGTCACATAGGGGGCGCTGTTAACTGGCTCCAATCACCTGCAGCCTCACACTGAAACCTGTGAAGCAACCAAATGGATATTTTCACTTTTTCCACACAAATATTTATAATTTTCTCTCATTTATGTGGCAGAAAACCTCAAACTGCACTAAAATACGTCTAATTATTAT
>NW_023339674.1:1604783-1605061 GCF_004916995.1 Morone saxatilis
TATTTAACTGTCCCATCAGAGCGAGTGCTTCCTAATATTTCTGTACTTTAACTTCAGCCTTTTAAAGGAGTATTTCAACCCTTTCCTTCACTTTGGGTGAAAGTTCAACATCAAGTTCAGAAGCTTTTTTTTGGTTCCAAACTATAAAAAAATCCACCATAATGAAATATTCGTCCTCAGGGAGCCGTGAACGAAACAGACACAACTTTACACACAAAACATTAAAGGCAAAAAAACCCACTTTAATTAAAACTGCTAATTAAAAAAAATAATTTAAA
>NW_023339674.1:1605161-1605585 GCF_004916995.1 Morone saxatilis
GGACGGATAGACATGTTGCCGAGGTCCGCCGGTCGCCGCGGCTCTCCGGCGGTCTGAAATGCACTTTCGGGACGTTTTGGAGATTTGCACCGTCCACCGCCCCCACCGGCCGCTCCCGCCTCACCCCCCAGCACCGACACCGCACCGGGCCGCCCTGTGATTGTTTATTCTGATTTCTACTTTGTCTAACGGGACTTTTCTCTTGTTGCTGGAGATGTTCTTCGGGTCTGGGCTCAAAGTTGTGCGCTCCCCGGCGGAGGGCCTCTAACAGGTCCGGACAGTACATGTAACCCGAGGCGGGGTCAAAGTTCAGCCCTGGTTGGAAATGTGAAAGCGAAGGGGGCAAAAGGAGGGCTCTATTTCCCCCTCTCTCACTCTCTCCTTCTTTTTTTTCTGTTCTTTCCTTTTTTCACACACACACACA
>NW_023339674.1:1605767-1612547 GCF_004916995.1 Morone saxatilis
TGTACTGTGTGTGTGTACTGTGTGCACTGTATGGACTCTATACACTCTCCCTATAGTCCGCTGCAGCCTCTCCTCTCACACTTGAGCTTCCTCTCTCCGCAGCACATGGCGGACGGCGGCTCCAAACTTCCTTTATTCACTTTATTCTCCAGGAGAAAAACAGTTCTCTCTCTCTGCGCAACTTTTCCTGCGTGTTTCCGAGCAGTTAGGGCGGCGGGCTGTGCGGGTCTCCGGCGGGCTGTGCGCACACTCTGTGCCGGCTGCTGCTCTGACTGGAGCCCCCCGCTCAGGCTCCCGCAGCCCGGCCAGCCTGGCCGCAGCTCCGGCGCAGAGTTCCTCCTCTGCGGCGCTGTCGGTCTCTCGCTCCTCTTAAGTTTTGGATTCCGTAATTTGCGCAAAATTTGGATGCGTAAAGTTAGGCACAGCCATAATTTTGGACGCGTAAAGTTTGTTGGTTATTTCTGTTTTCCAAACTTTCCCACTGTGGCCGACAGACAGAAATATTCCCCTGTTCCTGTGTGCGGCGGGTTACTGTTTCTGGGCTCTGGCTCGGACTCTGGGCTCATATTGGTGCAGGAATAGTGAGTTTGTGTGTCGGGCGCGGGGGGGCTTTCTTTCTGATCCTGGTCTGTAAAATGTGATCATTAATCTCTTCCTTCCTGCTGCTGCTGCTCGGGCCTCACACAGGAACCTCAGGCCTGACACAAATCTGCGTCTCTGCAGAGAAAAAGCCCCAAAATGTGCGTGTGAGAGGTGAGCTGAGGTGACACAGCAGACCTGCAGCAGGACCCCCCCCCCCCCNNCCCCCCCCAACCTGAACCTGTTTATTCTGGCCTGCAGGAGCCCGTTCAGCTTTTATTCCCACTAAAAATCCTCCTCAATAAAACCACTCTGCATATTTCTCCAGCAGAAACTTTAATTTGACCCAATTTTCTTCTTTTAAAAATAATTTTCTCAACCGCAGTGTGGTGTTCAGGGTCAGAGGTTAAAATAGGATTTAAGAGCTTTTTTTTTTTTGGGGTGTGACCTCATGGAGATTCTGGCTGCAGACTTCCTCTTGTGGGAATTATCTCCTGAAATTAACGTTTCCGTGTCTCACAAATACAGTTTTAATTTAAATAAAACACACAGATTTATTGAAGAATATTTTTTATTTCTGTCACTCGTATATTTTAATCCACCAGTTATTTGCATTTTATTGCAGCACTGGCTTTAAATGAAATTGGATGTATTATTTATTACTGTATTTCTTCATTATAATCCACAAACAAGATAATGAATTCTAACAATTTATAAATGAGAGTAAAAGGAGGTACTTCGTGTTTTTAATCTGCTCGTCAGCTTTTCGTGACTTCACTGATTTTTTCCCACAGCAGTGATTTTGGCATTGTGGTTTTTTTCTGGTTGAGGCTTCGGTCTGAAACTGCAGCGACGAACACAAGCTTTAACATTTAATCTGATTATCAGCCAGTAGAACCGATAATCAGTCGCTTTACAAATGCTGCTCAGTTAACAACAGTTTGATGTGTTTGGTCTTATAGCGAGCAGATGGTTATTCTGTTATTTTGGTTATTGATTTCATTATTTAATTGTTGCCTTTTTATTAATTTCTGATATTTTTTGGAAGTGTGTGTGTAACAATCTGCTCAATTCAGTGACGCACTCTTTATCAAAACCTGCCTGGACCAAACACTGTATTTTCATTTGGCTCCATAAAGCTCCAATTTAATGATTAATATTTGTTTTTTAAGTTAATTTTGGCCCTAAAATATCCGCAGCTGCTTGTTATTTGGAAATACCTCATATAGGTTGAACTTGAACTCGTGTTTCCCAATTTAAAAGCACAGTTCTGGATTTCCTCAAAATGTCAAACTCAAACAAAAATAAACGTATAAGCGAAATAAGCGTCTGCTTTTTGCCCCTCAGCCAGCAGGGGGCGCCTTTAAATGACACCCTTTATCATATCGTATTTATTTATCACTGCGATTTTGTGGCATTCCGACAAACTTTGTGATCATCACAAACAGTTTTTTGGCGTTGTGGCAGAAATTGTGAGACCGACGTAATCAGGATGTTTTCTTCAGGCTTCTTTTTGGGATTTTTTATAGATTTTAAAGAAAAGGTAACAAGTAGATCTTTAAAAAATAGATGAGTAAATAACCAGCGCAGGTGTGAACTCCACAGGAGATTGTTAGTCTCCAATAAATCCAATCTAAACTGGCAGTTTGTGGATTTTTATATTTCCACATTATAAAACAACCGGATCTCGTCTTCCAAACTACGTTCAGTCTCCTGAGCCGAGCACAAAGCTCCAGTGAGGAGCGAGGAAGGTCTCACTGAGGCAGAGTCTGCATTTCCAGCACAAATGATCCTTCATTAGTGTCTTTTGTTTCATATTCTGCTGCCATTCCTCCAGGTTGTAGTTCAGTGGGTTGTTTTTGAGCTGTTGGTGTGTGTGAGGGGATCAGATCCTCCTCTGGGTCTGAGTGTGACCTGGTCTGACTCTGACTGGCTCTCAGGTATCAGTGACTTTGGCGCTGTTTGTCCAGTTGTCTGACTCCAGTTTGTATAAATCTCCCTCCTCCTCCTCCTCCTTTATCATCAGCCGTTAACCGTCGGGCCTCGGCGGCTCAGCCGGGCCTCGGCGGCGAGCCACTGAGCCCGAGTGACACGCCGATAATTCCCTCAGTGTGTCGGTGTGGGTGTCAATAGACGGGGAGGGAGGCAGGGAGGCAGGGAGGATTACCATTATTGCTCCCCTAAATGACTGTTATTCAGGGGGTTGTTGTTACAGGCCGGTTATTTGGAGCCCATTACATCTGTCACCAAGGTGCAGAGGGGGGAACGTGTAAGCCTCAGTCCAGCTCCCAGACTCCCCTCGCGGGTTTAGAAACGCCGATTTCCTCGGAGGGAGAGCGCTGAAAGAAAGAATGACCCCAAAAGAGACGAAGAATGAACCCCAGGGAGCCGCGTCACACGTCCGCTTCAAAACCTCTTCACCACGTTTTAACCAGGCGGCTTTTATTCAGCACCGCTTTTCTGCCAGACACATGAGATGATTTTCACCTGGTTTTTAAATAAATTAAATGTTATTTTCTGGACACACACGCATGCAGTGCATTCCCGTCTGCAAGATACAGACACATTACTGGGTGGAAATAAATTCCAGAAACAAGAGAGAGTGTGCTGGGAACAAGTGGGATTATCTCAGAACAACTGGCTGAGTTCTTGTTTTTAATGCCAGATGTGGACAGAAACGACTCGTTCATAAGGAAGTGTACAGCTGAAGAGGACACACAGTGAAAAATGTTTCATGTTACAGAAGCTGAAATATTTTCATAAGCCAAAAACGCCCGTGGGTTGAGATAATTTTATGCTTCCAACACAAATCAATTAATATTTCCTCCTATAAGGAATAATTTCCTTAAGATCTGCTTTGTTCCGTCGTATTTCAAGATGCTGGCACCAATTTCTGGAAAATTCCTGAAACAAGTTTAAACCTTTTTACCAGAAAGGTTGAATAGTATCTCATCTGAAGGGTCAGAAGCAGGTTTTTAAGCTTTAATATGAGAAAAAGAATAAAGCACAAATTCCCCAACGGCACGACTCGATTAGTCTCTTGTACAGTCCTGAAATGTTTTACTTTCCTAAAATAATAACCAAAACCAACAGTTTTCATGACAGATCAGCATATATTAATACGCCTTTTGATTCTGGTGAATCTACAGATTGTTGCTGAATTTTCTTTTTCGTTTTTAAAGAAAGACAAGCAGAAAATCTCCAACTAAAGCCAGTTAGGGAAAACAGCCAGCAGGTTGAGATAAATTCATGTTTTCAAAACAAATCAGCGAAATCTTTCAGTTGTGGAGACGATATCTGCTTTATTTTCTTATTATTTCTGAATACTGACACTCAAGTCTAGAAAATTCTTGAAACAACAGAAACTGAGGAAGGAGTCCTAAAATGTTATAAATAAATAAGCACCAAAACCAACCAGTAGGTTGAGATCATTTCACGGTTTCAAGACAAATCAGCTAAATCTTTAAATTCTGGAGAAGATATCTGCTGTGTTTTTTCTTATTTCTCAATGCTGACAATCAATTCTAGAAAATACCTGAAACAGCAGAAGCTTCACAAAAGGCAGAATTTTATTTTGCTTTTGAGAAACTGAAACTGCCAGTAAAGGAGTCCTAAAATTATATATTTTCCTAAAAAACTGCCCATTAGTTTGACATAATTCAATGTTTCCATATAAATCAGCTTGTATCAGTAGTTTTCTCGAATCATTTTCTCGACACGGATGCAGAAACAGGATTATTTTCTTTCAAGACACATTTCAGAAAAACATTCCTGAGTCGAGGGGAAGCTGAGAACAAGAGGGATTATCTCACCCCGCCGGCAGAAAAGCATGTTTTTTTTAAGGCTGAATATGAGACAAAGTGACTTGTTAAGTGGGATTTTGTTTGCGGCCGACAGACAGAGTGTGAAAAAGCGGCGGAGGAAGCGGTGGCGGAGGACGGTGCGAGCGGGTCAGGAAGCTGAAACGCTGCACTGGGCTGTGAGGAATGTTGGTATGTGGCTCCAACGAACATCCAGAGCCGCCGAGCCTGCAGATCCACTGTGGAATGTGTGTGTGTGTGTGTGGAGACGGGGCTGAACACATCATCCATCCAGCAGCCGCTCCTCGTCGTCCTAATAACCCGCCCGAGGACACACACAAACAGAAACACATCTCACTCCGAACAGAAACCGCAAATAACAAAAGGTTCTCGGCCGTCCTGGAGTGAGATTTCAGAGCGCAGAAAGCGGCTGCAGGTTGGCTGCAGAGCGGCTAGAGGCGCTTTTGGAGACAAACCCGTTCGCCTGGACCGTCTCCAAGAAGAAACAATGTGCCGTATTCAGACCCCTTGACAAGGGAGGGTGAACAATGTTATATAAAAAAAAGCAATGCAGCTGGCGCTCTAATGCACAGCCTGTAGATATAGTTTCCTCTTCAGTGTGAGAGCTGAAGATCTGACATAAACATTTTCTGACACCACAGCTGGAAAAAAACTCTTAAAAAAAAAATTTAACCCAGAACCTCAAGTTCATCAAAATGTCTGAAACTTCACACTCAATATGTTTCATCATCGAATCTCATTCAGACTGAAACCAGTAGTGAAACTGTGCATCCCAGCCCGATAGACCTGCTTCCTCTGTGCCACAGAGCTCCGTTGTTGTCCAAAAACTATTAAAAACACATCAATGAGCCACACTGTAGTTTATTTATACACCGTCCTGCTGCCACAGATACTCACCAGAGCAACCTGACGGTCGGGACCTCCACTAGGGGTCGCCAAGCCTTTACCAGGGGTCACATGGCCTTCTTGATTTTAAAGGGTGAAAGAAAACTAAAAATATACACAGTAGGCCTACAGCGCAACATTTCTTTCAATTCTGTGAAGAAATGGTTATTTTTAATGTTCAGATTATTAATTAAGATGCAAACTTTGAAGAGCTGATCACAGAGTATATTATTATTGATCACAATGTGCACTGACAGAGCTTCAGTCTCTGATCAACAGCCTCATCCTGCATCAGAAACCAAAAAGCTGATAATACAATCAGAATAAACAGTGAATCTGTCAGAAAAGAAGAATATTAAGTAAAAATCCAGAATACAGACAGATAATTGTATAAAAATATGAGTAAAACTGCACCAATGTGCTTGGAGCTGACAGGAAGTGAGACAGTATTGAGAGACAAACACATTGTTGGTTTGGGTTTGTTCAAGGGAAGACAACCGAAATTGCACCATCGTCATCCAGTAACTTCAGAATTGACGTCTGTAAATTTAATTTGCAGGTTGTAAAAATACAAACATTTTATCAAGTCAGTTTTGTCTGTTTTCAGTCCTTAAAGTTTAATCTTTTCTTGATTTGATTTGAAAGTGAAAAAGTCTGTGAGGTGAAATACAAATAACCTGGTTTGAAATATTTTCCAGAAACGAGCGTCATGTCTTGAAAAACAGAATAAAGCAGAAATGTAAAACTTTTCTTCAACAAGTAGAAAAATATTTGTCACTAAACCGAATCATCTCGTTTTTCTTCCAAACTAACTTTCAGTGTTTGTGAGACGACAGTAACTGTTGGAAACGGATTGAAAATGTTTCACTCGTACCCACTCGAGGATTTACGGTTCTTGCAGTGAAAACATTTGTGCCAACAGCCAGAAAACTCCCTGTGGTAAAGAATATTACAGAAAGTATCTTGAAAACGAAAGAATAAGGTCGATTAGTGCAAGAAAAAAGACACCAGTTTCTGTAAAACAATGTTTCCCAAACCTTAACCAAATGGCTGGTGCCTGAAATCCCTGGGGCTGGGTTACTGGGTACTGCCACCTCCTGATGTCGGTACGCAACCCTAAACACCTGTGTAACCCCGCCCACACTGCCTCTGACTGGCTTTCTTGCCTTGGTTGGTTTGGTTAGTTGGGTTCAGATTAGAGTCACAGCCAAACGAAAACAGCGGTCAGGGTATGTTGTGGTCAGAGTTAGGGGTTGGGCTGAATTCGGGTACCGACCCTAACTGACTTTTTACGTCCTAGCGACTGAGAGTGGTACATTAATGCGATTACATTAAAGTAAAGTAGGAACATAATTAGTAGAAGACAGGAATTCAAATAGTTTGATATCAACTTATAGGTGTTTGTATATTTCAACTTTTAACTGTAAGGACTCCAGAGTGACTTGTGAGGAGCTTTGTGCTGCAAACAAACATGCAGCAGTGTGTGTGTGTGTGT
>NW_023339674.1:1612572-1612724 GCF_004916995.1 Morone saxatilis
GGGGGGGGGGGCTCATGATGTAGTATCCACATGCCACCCCAGTCGGAGGCATTTGCACGTATCAAGATGTGTGTGAGCCTCTTTGATCTATGAATAGTCGAGTGTTTTTTTTTTTTTCAATACGTGGCTCAGGAGGAGGAGGAGGAGGGGGA
>NW_023339674.1:1612824-1618268 GCF_004916995.1 Morone saxatilis
GGTGTTTTTTTGTGGGGGGGGGGGTTGGGAGGAAGGAGAGCAGGTGTAACCAACCCCAAATTGGGTCTAATCCACGACATGCCGTCTAACCACATTCCCACCCTAATAACTGCGCAGCTCTCATCAGCCAAAAGCCACATAATGCACCTTTAATACACCTATAATCCTCCACAGGACGGGATGTGAGCAGGAAACCGGCCGCATGTTGTTTGTGTTTGCGGCCGCCGACGCCGCTGCTCGCTCGCCTGTTTGGTTGGTGTGATTTTGGTCGGATTTTCGGAGGGCTGGCAGACCCCTACAGACCCCCACAGACCCCCACAGACCCCCACAGACCCACATTCCTGCCTGAGAGCCAAGAAAGAGGCGAGACGAGCTGACACTGAAGAGTCTGTGTGGCCCAGAGAGAGAGAGAGAGAGAGAGAGAGAGAAGGCAGAAAACACATTTTATTTTCTTTCATTTTAAATCTGACACTCTGTGATCAAACAGCTGATTATTTTCAAAAAGAAATGAATTGTTTCTTTCCTTCTTTCTTTCCTTCTTTCTCTTTCAGTGATTCCTTTCCTATCCCTCCTCTATTCATATTTCTTTCTGTCGTTCCACAAATCTTTTTGTTGTTTTTTTGTCCTTCATTCCTTCTGTTTACTTTCTTCCTCTCTTCTTCTTTTTTCTTCTTTTCTTCTGTACTTCCTACCTTTATGTGTCATCGCTCTTCTCTTCCTTTGTTCCCTCTGTGCTCTCCACTTCTCTTCTGTTTCCTCCTCTTTTCCCTATTTTCTTTCCTTCCTCTTTTTTTACCTTCTTCCTTTTGTGTTTGCTGCTTTCCTTCGTCATTTCCTCCTTTGTGTCGTTTATTGTTTCCTTTCTTAACCCTTTCTATTCTTTTTCTTAATTTTTCCGTCATTCCTTTGTTATTTTTCCTCCTTTCCTTGTTTCCTTCTTTGTGTTATTGCTCCTCTCTTCCTTTGTTCCCTCCGTGCTTTCCACTTCTATTTCCTCCCCTTTCTCTATTTTCTTTCTTCCTTCCTTTCAGTATGTTGTGTTTTTCCATCTTCCCTTGCTTCTTTTTATATTTCCTTCCCTCTCTCTCCCCCAACCCTCTCCTTTCTGTCCTTCCCCGTTTTGGGCATTCTCAGTCATGTTGCAGTGTGGAAGCGAGTCGTGTAAAACATCTGAATTAAATAGAAAATGTATTGAATGATGTCACCACACTGGCATCCTTTCAGAAAACAGCAGTTTATGAGTTTCAACTTCCAGAACCGAACGTTATTGCTCATTACTGCGCAGCCAAACTCTGTTCAGATTCACAGAACATTATTTTATTATCTTGTGGAGATCCCAACTTTTAAGATACCACATATGTGTGTTGTGGACCATCAGCAACAGGGTACACGCTATATCTGTGACACTGACTGTACTGTTGCATTAACACGCTGGTCTCTCACCGTCTCACCATGTCTCTCCTCTCCGTCCCTCAGGATGAATTCCATCCTTTCATCGAAGCCCTGCTGCCCCACGTCCGGGCCTTCGCCTACACATGGTTCAACCTGCAGGCCCGCAAGAGGAAGTACTTCAAGAAGCACGAGAAGCGCATGTCCAAGGAGGAGGAGCGCGCCGTGAAGGACGAGCTGCTCAGCGAGAAGCCCGAGGTCAAACAGAAGTGGGCGTCGCGCCTCCTGGCCAAACTGCGCAAGGACATCCGGCCCGAGTTCAGGGAGGACTTTGTGCTGACGGTGACGGGGAAGAAGGCGCCGTGCTGCGTGCTGTCCAACCCCGACCAGAAGGGCAAGATGAGGAGGATCGACTGCCTGCGCCAGGCGGACAAAGTGTGGAGGCTGGACCTGGTCATGGTGATTTTATTCAAAGGGATTCCCCTCGAAAGTACTGACGGGGAGAGGCTGGTAAAGTCTCCTCAGTGTTCGAACCCCACCCTGTGTGTGCAGCCGCATCACATTGGAGTTTCAGTCAAGGAGCTGGATCTCTACCTGGCCTACTTCGTGCACGCAGGTCAGTCCCAGACTCTCTTCTTCCTGTGTATGTTTGAGTGTGTGCGATGTGATGCTGAGCAGCTTGTTGTCGCTCAGTTGTTCGCTCTGTGTGAAAGAGCGATGGACGCTGGATGGAAACATGACGAACACGTGCGGTGAACGTCCTGTCGTTGTTTGTATGTGACCGAACAGTTTGCAGCCGGTCAGAGTTCTGAGAGCAGAGGATGTGTGTTGGTTGGTTGATGTAAGCTGATGACTCGAATAATGGATGGGATGAGTGCGACAGATACTTGCACAGCCAATTATCAGCTGATTATATTAAATATATATCAGTATATTGGTGTTGGATAATGATTAACAGTAAATGTCAGTGGAAAAATGCTAAAGACCTATTTGATGTCTTAATAACAGTGTCTCTACTTGGGCTGTGTACTGGTAAGAATCTGACGATATGATACGTATCGCGATAATTTATCGCGATATATTGCGATATATTGCGATACTGTAAACAAGGTCATATGTTGTGATGTAGTTTTTAAAAAGTTGACTTTTCTGGTTGCATTTAACACAAAAATCAATGAAGTATTTTTGAGTATTTAATATCCCAAAGCAAAACAGAGCGATAGGATATTTTTCGATATTTTCTTAATCACAGTTCCTCCTCTGCAAAGCAGCTGATCTTTGAGAAACTGGATTGTTCGCTGTCGGTTTAGCTTGAGACCAGCAGAATGCAGTGATATTCCTTTAGTGAACCTGGAGAGGAAGATTTAGACCCCTGACGGTAATCCTGCACTCTTTCATACAAACATGAAATATAAAGTGGCCGAAAGTAACTTTGTACTAAAGCTGTGTATTAGCTATAATCTGGCGATACGATACGTATCACGTTACAGAGTTTACAATTCAATATATTGTGATATATTGTGATACTGTAAGTAAAGTGATATATTGCACTTTTTAAATTTAATTTTAGGAAAAAAGTGTAAAAAAAAGTTTATTTTCAGCTCTGTGTGTTTTATGGATTCTGCCATCGGTTGTAACGTTACAGTCTTCGATCTTTGCTAATGCTAGCGTCTTACTTTCTATGATTCCTGTGTTATTTCTGTTTACGCTAGCAATGTGTGCTTACTTATATGTGGAAGAGTCCAGTGGCTGAATAGAGACTGCCACAAATCCTCGCAGGTAAACTATGAATTAAAACTCGATACAGAATTATAAAACTTAATGTTACGATATTTATTTACACCTCTACTTTGTATAAATGTCGACATGTTTTCCTGGTTTGTCTCAGCTGGTTTGTTGCAGCTTCTTGTCTCGTTTTCAGTCAAAGTCTTTTTTATGTCGACCATCAGGTGACGTCAGCTAACGTTATAAGCAAATAATGATAAGGTTATTTCAGTGGAAGGATGCAGCTACACCAGCTTCTTGTAAAACATCCACTTTTTATTTAATTCTTGTTGTGGAAAATAAATGTTTTCATCATTTTCCTGAATGAGATTTACAGCGTCTGACAGGAGACGTTCAATCTGAGGCCAGTGGACGATCTGAAACTTCACCTCCACACTTTTTGCTCTCAACTCGTTTATCAGTTTGAGGATGACGATCCTCTCACAGCAAACTGCTCTCTGTCTCAGAGACAAACATGTTATCTGCTGCAGACAGGCATACTTCCATCAGCGGTCAGTAAAGCAGAAGTCTGAGGAAGAGGAGGCGTCTCTGCCAGAGCTTCCTCACGCCGGCTGCGAGTGGAGCGGCTCGGGGTGTTTGGTGGGTGAAGCTGGCAAACCTTTCAGGACTGCTCGCTCAGTTAAAAAAAAAACACAATTATCTCCGGAGTGATTGCTCAGCACGTTTCCCGATTTCCGGCTGATTCCACGGGAAAATAATTTGGCTGGTTGGAATATTTCTGTGTGCGGCAGCGAGCGGTGGCCGAGGCGTGTGGAGGAGACGTTTGGCAGACGCTCTGAATACTTGGCACAGAGCTCGGTCTAAGTTTGTTGGAGTTTTTTTGACAAAGGAGGAAAGCTTCCAGATAGTCGGGTAAAATTATCTCCAGGGTGCACTCTCAGATCTCTTCCAACTGAAACTTAAATATGTCCTTCTTATCGTTTTAGACCACTCTTATTTTCAGTCTGTATTTCAACCTGTTCCCAATAAAAAGCCAATTCCTTCAAGTATTTTCTAAATTAATTTTTTTTTTCTTGACCTCAAGGTCCATTTAGTAGCTGCTCCTTTCGATCGTATCACATGATCATCAACAGGAGCAGAAGCCACCATGAAGAGATATGATCATGTGATTAAATGATGATGATTAAAAGCCCCAGAACCAGGTTTTAAATGGCATCAGGTTCATTTGTTGTTTTATTTCTTGATAAACACGTTAGAAACCCCGATATGGTTCAAATACAGACCGAACCTATAATACCTATAGTATCAAAAATTTTCTCAGATAAAAATTGATAAAGTTCATTTTTAGCAGAAAAAATAAAAATAGAATTTTTTGTTTAGAAATTTTGCAGACTTGGATTTATTGAAAATATATCATGAAGTTTTTTAAAGTTAAGTCAAAAAATGTAACTGGAAAACATTTTTTAAAATCTTTTTTTAGGGTCCAAATATATTCGGAACTCATTTGAATAAGATTGTAATGTTTCAGCGAGTACAAAATCGTAAAACCTGACGTGATGAAGAGACGTTGAGGAAGAAAAGAAGTGTTTTTGAGATTAAATGTAGATGTTCCCTTAGTTCTCTGGGTGTTTCTGCGGAGGTAAAGTTTCAGCTGTGATCCGTCAGCAGACACAAACACTGAGCCCAGCGCTGTGGAAAGATCTCCGTCCTTAATTACAATCATTTCCTCTGGCAGACTAAAGCCTCTGTGAGCCCAAAGACTGCTCCCTTTCTCCTCCTCTCCGTCCAGATAGCCTCTCAGCCCTCCTCTGTGTGTCTGTGTGTGTGTGTTCGCTGTGCGGTCGCAGTAATCAGCTGTGTGCAGGTTCACACTGAGCTCCCTTCAGTCGGGGGGAAAAAGTTTGGAGGCCTCTGACGGCGCTGCAGTCGCTGGTCTGCGGTTTCAGCCGAGGGTCTTTCAGCTCCGACCCATTCTCGGCCAAAAACTCAGTGAGGTTTCTGTTTGAGTAAACTCGCTTTTAGTTGCTTGTCATCAACAGAAACACAGACAGGGATAATTTGTGGCGAACGCAGTGGCAATTCTCGAGTTTATGTTTTAATTTTCTCTTCTGCTAAATTTAGGTTTTATGTTTGAGAGACCTTTGCCACCCAGATCCAGAAGCCTTTTCATCCCACAGTGTTCAGGACTTTGTGTCTTTTGAATGAGGTGAGAGGGAGAAGACTGGACGCCCCCCTCCTCCTCCCCTCTCCCCTCTTCCTCCCCCTCCCTCACCCCCGGTCTGGATGCAGGAGGATCAGGTTTCCTGCCTCTCATTTAAGGCAGCGGAGCT
>NW_023339674.1:1618368-1620235 GCF_004916995.1 Morone saxatilis
CTCCTTAAAAGCACAGAGAAACTTTCCACTTTCAGCAGATGAATGTGAAAACATCCTTCTAGTGTCAAACTCTGCACACACATCATTCAAAACATCATTCAACATTCACACTGTAGGAACAAGAAGAAACACTGAGTTCTGACTGCAGGGCGACTAGACTACTGACCTCTGCACTGACCTCTGCACCTAAAGCACTCCGTACTGGATTACCTAAAAAACACTGACAGGCTGAAACTAGAATTTTAACAAAAAACAGCAAAGGAGAACCTTTTACCTTCGTCCTGGAGTCATTAAACTGGATACCTGGGAAGTTTCACTTGATCTTAGGCCCTAAATGGAGTTTGTTCCCTTATAGGTAGTTTAGTGATGGTTCTCTCAATGTACCAAAAATGACCAAATATGGTGACGCAGCTTTGGAACAAACTCTCAACACAAACAAGACAAGAAACTTCTGTTAATAGTTTAAATAAACAGCTCAAAACATACTTCTATGATCTCACGTTTAATTAATTCACCTCGTTTTTACATCCTTGCTGTTATTTCTCACACTTGTTTTAATGGTTTTTATATCTTCAGATCATTTTAACCATCATTATTAACTTGTTTTATTACTATTATTATCATTTTTATCTCTTTCTTTTATCGCTCCTGTTTTTAATACCTAATTAGTTTCTCCAATGAAGAAATTTGAGCTGCATTCTGTGTTATGAAATGTGCTTTATAAATAAAGTTTATTATTATTATAAAGACATCAATATTAGGGTGTTGCTTTTGCTCATATGATATAATTATTATCTCTCTAGTATCATTACAAACCTTGTTGATAGTTACTTTTTTATACTTTGATTCATCATATTAATACTGTTTATTCTTTATATTGTGTAATCTATAGATTGATTTATATCTCATCACACTTGGAGTTTGCCAACGCTTTACTGATACTATTTCTATTTGTTGTGTTTATAGTTCCTGTGGATATTGATGTATTGATCAGTGTAGTTATTCTGATTTATATTATAAAGTGCAGAGAGGATGTCTGACTGCAGGTTACAGATTATTTTAAATTAGATTGAGTTTGTTTCACAGTGTTCCACTGACTTCTATCTTTTCTGGACATTTTTAATAAAAAACGATATATTTCCAGAGCGACTTCCTGCACACGGTTGGGTTTATTCTTCCTCTGTGTGAGATTTGTTGCTTCCGCCCACGGTCGACCTGCTGACACCCGGAGCGTCGACTGTGTGTTGAGCTCTCTGAAAGAGCCCAGAGTTCGCTGACTGTGTGTGTGTGCCTCTGTCGGAGCTGCTGTAGATGTTTGGTGGGTTTGGGGAGGTGTGTGTGTGTGTGTTGGGTTGGGGGGTGTTCCCATGGTCACAGTGTGTACTTCGTGAACCACAACAGAGCATGTGGTTTTATGCTGCGCTCGCCTTAAACAGCTTCCACATGACGAGTGGTGAGCGGCAGCAGGAAGAGGAGAACAAGAAGAAACATAAAGCGTCTGAAAGAGGAGAAGAGCCAATGGTCACCACAGACGTGTTGGCAGATTGTGTTTCTCTCACACAAGCTGCCATCTTTGCCATCGTTACAACACTCAAACTGCCCAGAAATCAGTTCTACATTCAAATTCAACTTTCACTTTTGGTCCTGAAGCACATTTCACTAACAATAAAGTCGGATCATCTACTTCAACTGCTTTACCAGGTGGGACGTTCCTGTAGAGCCCGACTGCCTGATCGGATACAACTTTTTCTTCTTTACTTCTATCTTAAGTTTCCTGCTGATTTCTGTCCAAAATAAAGTTAGTTAAATGCATCTTGTACCAATTACTTGGTAAAAGACTACATGTCAAAACAGCTGATGTACGATA
>NW_023339674.1:1620260-1622881 GCF_004916995.1 Morone saxatilis
ATGTCGTCCATCTTTCTATATGTTTGTGGTGGCAGCAAGAACACAGCGCAGGTAGCTTGGTTAGGATTGAGTTGGTACAAAGACTTTATATAATGTAACAATAAGCAGTTACAGTGTTCAGAATTGAAAGTAAAGTTGTGAGAGTTCAAACCTAGCCTGCTCTCACATTGTGTGTTCGAACCGTGATGGAGGTCAGAGTTTGGAGTTGGAGGTAAAATCAGAGCGCGTGCGGCCGGTAAAGAGCGGCGGACGCAGGAATCAAGATGGAGTCTGGCGTGTAGTTCAGACTGAGAGGACGGCAGGTCAGTAACTAGTTCAGAGACGAAGCTCCAAATCTCTTTAAGAGCTCAAGAAGACGGAGGGAAGTGGGTCAGACGTCTTTACACACACACACACACAGTCCACCCCGCAGCACAACAGCTTGCTGTTTGCTTGCTGTCAACCCTGCGCAGGTCGTAAATAAAGGTGACGGGAAATTAAATATCTCCACGCAGGCGGATGCGGCGGCGGTGGACCACTTTCACGTTCTGCAGCTCGGACCCTCGGCTCGTCTCCCCGACGCACAGATATCCTCCAATTGTGAGCGCGAGGTGAGATGATGTCACCACTCCGGCCAATCACAGAAACCCGTCTGCATCCTACATTTACTGCGGCGTTCCCAGTGACACCAGGAAGAATAAGAAATACAGTAATAATCAGCTCTGAAGTGATTGGAACTGGCTGTAACCGATCTGGAAGTAATTCTATTTAAACTTTTACTCGAGTACAGAAGGAAATATTTTCCTGTACTTTTTGCTCCATTAGATTTGAGTGACAGCTGCATCTGCAGATAAATTAATTTTATTTATTTTGGTAAAATTACTGGTTTTGTCAATAATTTTCAAACTAAAATATCGAGCCTGTAAGTAAACGTAGAAGTAGCCAGATACAGATTTTACTACTGCTACGTAAAGCTGCAGGAGATAATTCTATAAAGGATTAACTTTTTGTCATATTTGCTGAAACTTTTCCTTGGCTGCAGCACCCATGAGACAGACCAACTGTGAAAGTAATCATTTCCTCCGGCTCCTCCTGGGTGCTCCTAACGGCATTTCAAATCCACCAGGCCCGAACCAAACAACCCAATCAGGATCCGAGGAAGATTACAAAGACACTTGGGTTGGAGCCTGAAGATATTGTTGATTTTCTGAGTCTATTCACAGGAAACAATCAGCAAATATACAACAAGTATTTTTATAGGGGGAAGTTTCCTCCAGTTCAGCTTTAAGTATCACCAAACTGGCCCACCCTGCAGGGTGTTCAGTGTCCTCCTTCAGTGATTAATTATTATATACCTGAATATTCCTCTACCACTAAAACACACACTGAGACAGAAAGAGTGTTTGTACCTCTCTCCCATCGGCTCCTTCATGATCGTCAGAACACATCGCGTTCTGACGTCAGCGGACCTGAAACCAGCTCTCTGCAGAGCCCCTAACTTTAATATAAAAAAACCTCGCTCCGTCCAACTTTTATGATTCCCATCATCTCCTCTAATTATGTTTAAGTGTTGACTTTACTTGCGCACATAAATATTTATCTCTATCTGTAATAAATGTTAACATCTTGTATTTCTGGCTGCGACGCCTCTAAAATCACAGAGAAGACGAAGAGCGGAAGTCCGACTTTCTCCACCCTTTTTTCGCCTGACCGGCCGCTACTGCATGCCGCCTTGCAACCCCAAGCCCTGACCACGCCCCTGACTGTGTGTGTGTGCGCTTCACTGCCTGCTAATGTAGGGGAGATCTTTATCCTAGAGGTTAAATGGCCTGCAGAGTCCAGGGTCGCGGACTCTTCAGCCACGTGTCCTGCACGCGTTCCTGTGATAACACTGGACACCCACCCGCTGCCAAGCCGCTTGCACGATCTCCCGCAAATTCCCAGTGAGAGCGAGAAGGGGCGGGGGGGGGGGGGGGGGTGAGTGTGACCTTTGACCCCCCCCCCCAACTTGTTCTGAGAACACACACACACACACTGCTGCCCGACATATGATGGGAGGTTGCTAACCCCGTTGTTGTTCATGGATCGACTGCAGGATTACAGTGTGTTTTAAAAATCCACCTGTCAGAACCTCAGCGGCTCCTTACACAATTCAGACAAGGTACACAGTGTTACAGCCGGAAACGCAACACGCTGGATTTACCCCTGTCAACAGCGTCCGCTTTCAGGTCGCCTCACCACAGCTGGTTGAACATTATACACTCGTTCTCCTTCTCCCACACTAGAGAACTCCAATCAGAGACAGATTTTAAATTAAAAACTTCAACAACTTTAAAGGGTTAACTGACTGTCAGCGCTGTTGTTGACCCTGGAGCCATACTACTTCCCTTAAGATCCTGTTTGGTAACCATGGTAATTAAGTTAAGACCTGACTTTAGAAAACATACAGATTAAACAGTTTTAGTCAATGTTTCTATTCTAGACCTCCAGCTTGTGGTTGTTGCAGAGCTGTCACACATTGACTGTTTAGTCCGTCTGAGCCAATTCTTTACCATCGCACTGATTTAGATCTGTGTTTTTAATTAGCTTTTGAACCCGGATGAAGATTTAGTCGTCCGGACGTCCTGATCGTTAAGTTATCA
>NW_023339674.1:1622981-1623394 GCF_004916995.1 Morone saxatilis
GCATTCTGGGAAATGTAGGAAAAGAGGTGAAGTGTAATGACCTCCCTTCTTTTAGCAGCTTAAAAAAATGTACATCAGTCGACCAGAGAGGAGGAGCAAGAGATGGAGGAAGAAGAAAGGGGAGGTATAAAAGATGAGGAAGAGGAGAAGGAGGACAACAACAAGAGACAGGAGACAAAAGAAGAAGAGGAGAGCAGTAAAAAGGAGGAGGAAGAGGAGAAAGTGGAGGGAATGGGGGAGAAAGCGATGGAAGATGATGAGGAAAAAGTAGGAGAAGAGGAGGTGAAGAGGAGGAAGAGTCCACACACACATTAACAGTTAAAATAATGTTCTTTGAGGTTAGTGAGTGCATGTGTGTCCTCACTGTAACCACCTTTATGTGCACTTGGAAACATGTGGTGTGTGTGTGTGTG
>NW_023339674.1:1623513-1629966 GCF_004916995.1 Morone saxatilis
CACACACACACGTATGCACATTTACAGATAGTAGGATATTGTCATCAGTGTGTGTAAGTGTGTGATTAGGGCTGATGAATGAAGCATGGCTATCTAAACATTTCACAAAGACCTGGCATTGCCTCATAATGAAGCTGTGTGTGTGTGTGTGTGTGGTGCTGTTGGGGTCTTAAAGGCTATGCCTCAACTCTTAATAAGAAATGGAACGCAAAACGGCCTTGAAAAGAACACACACACAAAACCACACACACCACACACACACACAAACACAGGGCTCATTTTAATTCCACAAAAGACGTCGAATCAGAAAACCGCCTGCCGGTTCTCCACCAATCACAGCGCATTCCTGCAGAACCAGAACAGTGAAGAACCACTGCTGGAAGCTCTGGAGAAAGAACATCAAGCCTCAACCTTAATAAACAATCTTATTTGGAAATACACTGACTTCTGAGTCCACCACAGGAACTTGCCTCAGACACTGGGAACATTTGGAGGAACCAGGGTCTAAATTAGGGTCCGGGGACATAATTTTACCCCCCATAAAGTCCCTGCTCGGGGGGGGGTAGAACAGGGACTTTGGGGCTGTGGTTTACAGTGCAGAACATTTCTGATTGGTCGAACACTCCAGCATTTTAATTTATTTCAGCCACCATTTTTAAAAATCTGAAGCCGCAGTTTGTTTTTGTGCTCAGACAACATACAGAAGAAAGCCTTAACAGATGGTCGAGAACTTACGCTGAAGATGAAATGCAATGGAAACTGAAAATAAAGATGTCTGTCCATCGCTTTATATGGAGTTATCATTATCGCTTTTTCATCACCAGCAGGATAATTTGCCTTATCTTCCTAACCGCAGTGGAAACACAGACAACAGCAGGCTGAAGGAACCTTTTAGTTCCTGGGAACGGGATCGTAACCATGTCAGTCAACAAATCCATTCTTCAGATATTTATTGTAAATGTACAGATGGAATCCACCAATCACACCAGGTAGAACCAAGACACTGCGATGGAAGAGGAAGGAGCACATAGACTACCTGGCAGACCTAAACTGAGTGTGTTGCTTTTAATTCAGACCACTGAGGACAGCGGTAATGAAGCTGAAGAAGACTACAGGTCCAATTAAAGCCAGGTTACACACACACACACACAGATGTTCAAAGCTAAACACACACACACACTGATTAGGGGCACTCAGACAGACGTGGGTTTTGCCGGTTTTTAATTGAAAGCCTGAAGTGATTATAGAGTTGCAATCACTTTGGTTCCTTTTCTTCAATCAATAGTGACAAAAACTGAAAACGTAATCAGCTCAGAGCTGCCCGTCACCGCTGGACCGCTGCGTCTGTGTATGTGTGTGTATGTGTGTGTGTGTGTGTGGAGGCAGTGAAGACATGCGTTTAATTTACGCGACGATGAAGATGACAGCCGTTAACACATCAGACTAATTACAGGTGAGAACGAGTGGAGAGAGAGAGGGAGACGTTCATCCAATCCTCTTCGATCTGAGCTGAGAGAAGAAACACTAAACCTCAGATCTGTAGTACGCAAACAAAAACTCAGCTGAGAGTTTGTAGAAAATGTCCCACCTCATATAGCAGCTCCTTGTTATTCAGCTTGTTTAAAAGGAGAACATAGAAAGCACCAACAATGTAGAAAAATGTTTGAACCTGACTTTATAAAGTCAGACATTTCCTCTGGATCTGTTGGTTATTTCATCATGTGATATGATAACATTTATTTCCAGTGTATTATCTATATAGAGTGCAGATGTAAACAATCTGGTTTTAGTATTTTCACCCTGATGAGGACCTTGAAACTGTTTGGAGAACATTTTATAATGTAAAAAACTATCTACATGTTAACACTAATTTTAATAAGCGATGTTCTCAAATGTTAATTGTTGTCTTAAAGGACCAGTGTGTAGGATTTTGTGGCATTTAGTGCTGAAGTTGCAGATTGCAACCAACTGAAACTCTGGGACTCGACCAAGCGTGAAAGAGAAACTACAGTGGCTGCGAAACTCGTAATTAGCGCTGCCTCAATCCCTGATTTAAATGCACTTAAAGTCAATGTGGGTGTTGTCTGCATAATTATGACAAATTGTTGCGAAGTGAAGCATGTAAATGTCAAATAAAAGCGGCCCAAGGATTGAGCCTTGGGCAACTCCACAGACATGGTAATTTTGTCCAATCATTATAGTTTCCCACGAGGTTCACCAATCATAGCAGTCACCAGCCAAATGAGCCATACGCTGCCAAACTACTAACAATTTTATTCTCACTGGAACAAGTTGCCTTTTATTTTTAATTTATTTTATTTTTGCAATTTTTACTTCTCCCACAATTTCATTGCAAAGAATTGCTAAAAACATTCCAACATGCATCGCAATGTTTTAGAAAAGCTCCAAAAGTCCAAAACCCCAAAGATATTCAACTTACAATGATATAAAACAATTAAAACAATCAACAATTGTTTAATTCTCAGAATAGTTACAGCTCAGTTGTCAGTCTATCTGCTCTATTTGAAACAATTAAGTACAATGTCTGAAAGTCAAACCTAATTATGTCCTGTAGTATTATACGGTCAACCATATAAAAGGCAGCAGGCCTTTTCCAAGTAATGAAGTTGTGGTATAAATACTTTTGTCATTTTCTAAGTAACTCAATCCGTTTTTAGATTGATTTCTTTCCTTCCCAGCAGCCATTGCTTCCAGTTCATTTCGATTAAAGTCAGCTTGCAGAGACTTGAAACTTGCTGTCGAGAGATAATCTTACAGTAACATGTAAAATATGCATAAGGTTAAACCCTAAAGTAGTGTTTTCTCTGACGATTTCTGACAGTCGATTTATTTCCTAGCGACGTCCTGTGGTTGCACCCCCCAGGCCTGCTGAGGATGGAGGGAGTCAACGCATCACACGCAGCGCTGCTTACTCTCCCCGGTACAAACAACACACACAACAACAGACAACAACACACACACACAGAAAGAAAAGACTGTGTCCGCTCTCCAGATGGGCCCTGAGCCCTAACAGGCCCTGCCAGCAACAGCTTGCACTGTGTGTGTTGAAAACAAAGATGACGGATTAAATATCATGTGGCGAGGTGGAGCGAGGGAGGGACGCAGTGGGAGAGAGAGAGAGGGAGATGATTGGCCATTATTAGGGATAATGGAGAACTTGGAGGAAGATCCGCTCTGTTGTTGTCGGGCTGTTAGCGATGAAGAATGGCTCCTCTCTCCCTCCTCATCCTCCCCTCTTACACTACAATCAGCAATTTGCCTTCTTTATAATGTATTATGGCATGCATTATACAGTGTGCATTAGCATATTATATAATGCTGTGAGTGTAATGATTATCATGGTCTGCTAATACTCCCACAGTGTGAGTGTGTGGAGCTAACAGTTAGCTTAGATCTGCAGCTTCTGGTACTTCACATTAGATTAAAACAAGGTTGTGGAAAGAAATCAGTCCAGAAGCAGAATGCACTCAGCTAAACAAGCCACCAACCAAACTCTGTACACTTTCCTCAGTATTTAGAATAAGACAGAAAAAACAAATACAGAATTTCTTGTCATATTTTCGATGGATTTTTGATGGAAAGCACGTAAATGTTAACCAGTCCTTCCAGCAACACAATTAATGCAAATTCAATCAATCCAAGTGAATTCAATGCAACCATTGCAGTTCCCCAAAGTTTTACCAAATCATTGCAGTCCCATGCGAATAACGAGCCATAGGTTGCCAGACAAATAACTAACAATCGATTTTTTATGAATTATATAAAACATGTGCAACTATTTTTACAATTATCACTTTCTCCTGCAGTTTCATTGCAAAGAAATGCCTCATGCAACATGCATCACAGTTTTCAGAAAAGCTGCTGTGAAATCGGAGCATTTTAGGGCTACAACAATTAGCTGATAAAATGAAAGCGTCGCAAGGACTGAGCCTTGGGGAACTCCATGGCACATTGATTGCTCGGGTCCGTCGTTGCTGACTGAAACAAAATAATTCTTGTAACTAATGGTTATTGTCATTGTTGATTAATTTGCCAAGTTTTCTCTCTCGATTAATTGATAATGTCTTTGGTCTATAAAATGCTCAACAGAGCTCAAAGTGACGTCTCCAAAATTCCCTTTTCTGTTTGATCAACAGTCCAGAACCCCAACCCCAAATTACCAAAACACATTTAAGGAGCTGGAATCACAAATCAAACAATTTTCAGTTTGATTGTAATTGTCAATTCATTTTCTGTTTAACTAATCAATCGATTTTTAAGTTCTACTTCAAAAACTTAGAGACTATTTCTGAAAGTCAAACATAGTTTTCCACCATATGTATTTATAAACAGTAAATCTGGTGTTGAGTATTAAAATCCTTTACTTTTCAAATGTATTAATTTATTTTTTACATAAAAACTGTAAAATTTGGTTGAGAAAAGCATAAGAATCGACATTAAAAATGAAATAATGTGAATTATCCGATCTTGGAGGACAGGATAGTTTCAGGAGAGCTCATTATTTTCGTCCGTCATTTCAAGTCCGACGGGTCAAGAAACTGGAGTAGAAACATGACAATGTTCAGACCAAAGATGTAATAAAAACAGATATTAACACCTGTCAGGTGACATTTCCCTGTCTCATCGAGGTCACAACCTCTTGTACCCGACCTCTCCACCTCCTCTGTTTCCTGTTCTTCCTCTTCCTTCCTCCTCTCCTCTCCTCTCCTCTCCTCTCTCTGCCTGAGTGAGCGTCCTCCACACACGGCGCTGCTCTCAGGATGCTTAATGAGCCCAATTAACTTATTTACAACGAGGCAATCTGTAAAAATACGGCTCAATTGCATTTGGCCGGGCGGAACGACGAGATGGAGGCACAAACAATGTTCAGGATTAATCAGGTTTCAGCAGCAGAGAGGCGGGAAGGCAGGCGAAGGGTTTAACACACACACACACTGATTGGCTTTCTCTGAAGGTGGATCATTTATGTGCTGAAGGCAGGTCAAGTCAGTCAGACCGTCACTGTGAGACTGACGAGTTTTATGTTTTGATCTGATTATCCAGACAGATACACACAATGGAATTCAGTTTGATCCTGGAGGCAAGCAATATACAAAGGTCAGAGGTCAGATAAAGCAGGTCTGCTTCCATCCTCACAGACAAAACAGTAACCTTGACTCAACTCTGAAAAACTACTTTTCCCCCAAAATGTCCTTTTCTATTTTTAGCTGAGTAATATAACTGTATTCTAATCTATCTACACCAAATCTTAAATCCTGAACCGACTGACTGAATCAGTAGATTTTCTAATGGCTCCTCACTGGTAACTGAAAACGCCCTCATCAGTTAATCAGGGTAATCAGCTGTGATACACAGTACGTTACATGCTGTTTAAAAGACCACAAATGCCACAGACTCTCTCTCTCTCAGTTAGATAGACCTCTAACATCAGCATGAATGAAATGAATGGGGAAAAACAAAAAGGGAAAGGAATCGAGAACCGGTTCCAAATTGTCCGATTCATCAGAACCGTATGCCAGCGGGGTTAAAAATTCCCTTGATCAATGCCAGCACTACGCTGCTGGAAACTTACAACAACAGAAGAAACGGTCCAAAGTTTTATTTCAGAAAGAAAGTGGAAGAACTGCTCCTACACTGAGTTCAGCCTCAGAGAATAACACCGCTGTGTGGAGGCTGAAAACTTGTGTAGGCACACAGAAAATAGATCAGGAATCAATAAGGAGAATCAGACCGATATGTGGAATTGATAAAGGTATTGGTATTAATGAAATCTGATCAGTTCCCATCCTCAGGAGCAGTTTAATAACGCTGTGGTCAGATCTGATACTGAAGATACGCTCACATATTTGATGGAAGCTAATTAAACACTTTATCAACTATAAATTACTGATACGTTCAACGTTAACATTTTTGCAACCTACCAGCACCTCCCTCCCCTCTCCCCCTTTCCTGTCTATCTGCACCCGTCCTATCAAAATAAAGGCATAAAAAGCCCCCCAAAATATTAATAAATACTCTTCTGTAAACAGGGTGTCCCTCGTGGATATTGCGGGTGTAGGAGTTGAAAAATCCTTGGTGACTCTGTAGTGCAGAAGCCATCATTGTGCACAACATGCAAAGCAACAGAAGGTTGCTTGCAGGAAGCCTCTTACATAGAGAGTGAGGCTTTAGTTGTACTGTCCTGTCTAAGCTCCCAGGACCTGAGTTTTAACCCGTGCTCTGCTTTAAAGCATAATTCTTTAAATTCCAGGGTTAGATGCCGGTCTACTTACTTTATTGCCTTTCTCTTGTTTTGCATAATTACCAACCAATAAAACAAAATTTTATGGTATTAATTAATTTTTTTCCTCTTGTCATGACATTTTGACATCATTAAGGCGGCAGTTAATATTAATTTGCATTATATAATTTTTTTTGATTAATTTATTGATC
>NW_023339674.1:1630066-1633259 GCF_004916995.1 Morone saxatilis
GAGGAGAGGAGGAGAGAGGAGAGGAAACAATAGGAGAGGATAGAGGAGGAGATAAGGGAGGAGGAGAAGGAAAGGAGACAGGAGATGGAAATGGGGGAAGACAAATGAGAGGAGAGGTAAAACATGGAAAGAGGAGAGAGGGAACGAGTGAAAGAGAGGAGAAGGAGGTGCAGGGAGGAGGATAATGAGTGGGCAGCAGGAGCAGAGGAGCTGGAGTTTCTCCTCACGCAACCAGAAAACAAACTGAGGCCGCCGCTGTGAGTTATTCCTCAGGTCAGGAGAGAGCAGCTCGGCTACAGCCACACAAATTATCCTCCTCCTCCCCTCCTCCTCCCCCCTCACTGCAGAGGGAGGGATGGAGGGAGGAGGAGGAGGCTACAGGGGTAATAATACACCCCCTAAGCCTGTCATTTCAGCTCAGCCCAGTGCAGGACCAGCCCACAAAATAGAAATATCACTTTCTGTCCTCCTCCTCCTCCCCCCCTCCGCCACAACAACTCCTCTCTCCCTGAATGCTGAATCACCCCGGAGGAGGCGGGAGGAGTAGGGAGTTAGAAAGTTGGGGAAAAAAAGGAGGGAAGGAACTAAAATCTAACATTAAAACCTGAGACAGCTCGGGACAAACTGAGCGCGTGCAGTGGCCACGCTGCACCTTATCTGTCATCGGTGAGCAGCCGGAGGGAGTCGGCTCTGCAGAGGAGGATCCAGCTCGCAGGCGTCTGACTCAGGAAACGTTGAATATACATAAAACATAAAGAGAGAGAGCTGCAGCCTGGAGCTCCTGCAGGGAGGACATCTACTCAAAGATCCTTCAGACCCACTGGGTTTACTGGGTTTACTGGGTTACTGGGTCTACTGGGTTTACTGGGTTTACTGGGTTTACTGAGTTACTGGGTTTACTGGGTCTACTGGCTTAAGCCTGTTAGCTTCAGTCTCCCTGCTGTTTATAACGTTTATTAAGTATAACATTTTATACAAAGTAATTTTTATATAAAGTATAAAATCAGGTTTTATGTTGACGAACGAAGCAACAGAAACTGATTTAAAGCAAACGTGTCTTTGTTTATTTTTCTTGAACGTAGCAGATCAGCTGCTCTTAGGGTTCCCGAACTAATCCTTTTCCAGGACCTTTCCAGTAGTTTTTCTTAACAGTTTAGGACAGCACTCACTTCACCCTTTGAACTCCGCAGTAGGGGTCCGCCAGCGCCGACATTGGTACTACGTCTTTTCCTTCAGTATCTTAAAATGATCTCTAAAATCTGTCTTCTGTTTGGATGCTCCAGAAGTTATTTGAACATTTTTATGTACATTTTTTAGCTCTCATAACTGTGACGGCAATGGTGATGAAGACAACAACTCCCATGATCCCCTAGTGGCAGAAATTACAGACTGTAGGTTAAATACATCTCTGATATCTGAATAGTCTGTGCAGGTAAGCTGGTTCTATCAGGAGCAGAGATGCTTCCGGACTCCCTGTGTGCAGCGTTTATTAAAGGTGTGTGTGTGTGTGTGTGTGTGTGTGTGTGTGTGTGGGCAGAGGGAGGGCCGTTGACCTTGAGGCCGGTCGGGAGCTTCGGTCATACCTACGTGTGTGTGTGCGGAGGCAGGGGTTGTGACAGCTCGCCAACCAAACCCCGGCGCTCCAACATCTGGTTCACATCTCCAGGAGATCCTGAAACCTGGAAACCCTCCTCTGCACCCGCCCCCGCTGCCTCCCCGCCTCCCCGCCTCCGCCGACCCTCTGATCACCTTCCACAACAGAACCAGCACATTTGTTGTTTTAAACCATAAATCCACCACAAAATATCAGCAGGAGGATTAAATGGGAGGAAAACAAAGTGCTTTTTTTGTTTTTGTTCTTTGCTCCAGTTTTTTCTGCAGATTCACACGACCTCCGAGTCCTCCGAGATCCTCCAAAACCTGCAGGATCTTTAGAGGAATTTCCACAAATCAGTCGACGCTGCAGGTGAACATCTTCGCCGAGAGACTCACGGCCGGAAAATAAAACAGCAAAACCGAGGTCAAGGAGCGGCGCATCGTTCACACACGATGGCACGACCTGCGAGCTGCGAGGGAGCGTCTGAGAGCGGCGCTGATGCTGCCGCCGCCGCAGAGTGGAGTTTTAATTGGCGAGCAGAAAGGCGAGTGGTTCGACAGCACAGATCGCTTTTATCTGCACCACAGAGGCTCTCTGGATTAAGTCTCTCTTCGGTCTGGCGGCCATTGTTTCAGAGAGGGGACGGAGGGAGGGGGCAGCAACAAGTTATGCAGATGAGATGTTAATTAGGCGAAAAGTGAATGAAGTCTGGACCAGAACAAACCAGCCTGGAGGAAGACAGAGTGTGGGAATGAGGAGGCAGCTGCACTCCTCTACGTTTATTCATCCTTCTCTCCTTTCCTAATTTCTTCCCTACTTCCCCCCGACTCATTTCTCTCCTCCTTTTTCATCTATTCTTCCCTCCTTCTCTTTCTTTCCTCCCCTCCATCCAGCATTCTTTCATCCGTTCACTGATCTTTACATTATTCCTTCTTTCTATACCTCCACTGCTTCATCTTTCCCCTCATCTCTTCATCCCGACGTCCCTTCTTCCCTCCTTCCTCTGCCGCTAGAGTGATGAAGACGAGGATGACTCCCCCTCCTCCCTCCGCGATGGAGGGAGCACAAGAGCGGAGAGGCAGAGGAGCGATTGACATGCTAATGAGGAAGAAGAGAAGGCGACGGGATGTTGTTGTTGTTGTTTTTTTAATTTCTTGTTTGTTCCGAGTCAGAGGGGTGAGGGAGGGAGGGAGGGAGGAGGGGGGGTGAAGGAGCTCTCCTTGTTCTAGGCCACACAATGGAGGAGGCCAAGGATGAAGGAGGAGGAGGAGGAGGAGGAGGAGAAAGCTGAGGCTTGGGAACCTCCTGAGGGCTGCTGGGAGAAAACAAACAGCCGACCAATAGCTGATCACACGCTCAGATTATCAATAACTGTTCACGACAAACTTTTAATGAGACCCTCCTGAAGCACGAGGTAAAAGATTACATTACCCAAAAGCCTCAGCAACTGATAAATTAGGAACTAAATGCTTCCCTGCTGAGATGTTCCAAACACAACAGCATTATGGAAAGGGTCTCTACAGAGATAGACCTTTAGTTTAACCACAAACAGTAATATCACTATCACTCTCTACCAGACTCCAGAGACAAAAACAC
>NW_023339674.1:1633359-1633551 GCF_004916995.1 Morone saxatilis
GTGTGTGTGTGTGTGAGAGCCAGGTGTGGTTGATGCTGATGCAGGTGAGGAGGTCGACCTCGCTGTGATCAGGTGACAGCAGCAGCTCGGTGTCTCCACATCTGCTCTTTAATTATCTGGACTCTGCTGGGCGTCCGAACCGCACATCAGTGTGTCCAGAAGACACACTACACAACAGTACACAACAGTACA
>NW_023339674.1:1633680-1637294 GCF_004916995.1 Morone saxatilis
AACAATACACAACAGTACACAACAGTACACATTTAATCCTGAACGTCACTGAACCACTCTGCAGGGTTGTGCTCTTCTCTCAGGAATCTTTTTTCCCCCTCATATAAAATGTACAATGTCTCTAAAGACTACAATACCCATGAGCCACAGTGAAGAATGTAATAAATATGTTAAATAAAATTATTTTGTCACAAACAAAACACTGAGGCCAAAGCACCTGTATTATACTCCAGTACTTACATTGTAAATCCAGTAGAATGAACATTTCCACACCTTTTTTACAGGTTTCGCTCATTTAGTGCAGCAATGTTTCTGGGAGGCTTTTATTGTGAAATGTGCAAACTGGAAGAGTTTCATGGACAGTTCGCTCCACTTTAAGCCGCCGTTGAATTGTTGGAGAAAACAATATTTATATAGAATGACTAAAACTGCCTGTGGATGGATATTTACTGTACTCTACAGCAGACAGGACAGTTTTTGGTTTGCAATGATGTAATGATGAAGCCCCGCCTTGTGTTCTGGCGTTTCGGTGCTGGTCCCTGCTGACCAGGTCTGAGTGCAGAGGGAGACTGTAGGTTCAGGCTGAACGCTTGTTGACATTCCAGAGGCACTCGCATGATCCAGTATGTAGCATCTGAATTAGTGCTCACTCACACACACACACACACACACACACACACTCGTAATGCTGAACTCGGGTCCATCGCTGCCCTTCATGGTGCATTGCATTGCAGAGAGGAAGGGAGGTGTGTATTTGTGTGTGTGTGTGTGTGTGTGTAGACAGTGCCCTCATAAATAATTCCACTCCATATTGCTTTTAAACGATAGCATCCCACGGCTGGCCCGCCGCGGCGTGCAGCTCGCCCATAAATGATACTGTCAGGGCTAATACACGGCTTCCATTATTAAGGAGGCACGGAGCGGGTGCTGCTGCAGCGCTGCACCCTCTGCCTTCACTCCGACAGTCGGGGCAGCGGCGCAGCGGCCAGCCTCTCAGCCTGCAGCCTAAATCAACAGCTGGACAGGCCGAAGTGGATTCTGTTAGAGGCAGCTGGAGCCTCTGCAGCGCCGCAGAGCAACTCCAAGCCATGGGACAGGGGGAGAAATCTACCCATAAGCCCCTGCAGAACAGAGGCTGGCCGGTTAGATGGATGAGCGGCCGGCTGGTTGCTGAGCTGAGCCCAGCTTTCCCACTGTTCCCCAGAGGAGCTGTGACTCGGCAGAATATACACAGTCCGAACCCGAGGGAGCAGCAGGGCTGAGAAAGCTGCTGAGACGTGACCGACTGCTCATTTCACAATAAACTCACACTGTACTCCTGCAGCACAGCACTACTGTACTCGACCCAACGGCGGCTAAAACCCCGTCGCCTGGTCGCATGAGTCATCTGATGAATGACGCACCACGATTGGCAAAATGCACCAGAACTTTGATTCTGATCTAAGGATGCACTGATATATCGGCCAATTCGTTGATTGGTGACTGACATTGAAATATCAGCAAATAAAATGCCATTTACTTCAGTGATTTCAGTGGCCAGTTTATCTGTTGTGTCACATCAATTTAGCTAAATGTTGTGTTTGGTTATTTCCAACTCAGATCTTGGAGGGATAATCTCCTCTGTTTTCCAGCTCTGGTTCAGATTGACCACTGATGTGTTCCAGCAGCAGCACGAGGCAGAGATGTTAGTAGATTTATTTGTTTCCCGGCACAGAAGGATGAATAAATAACAACAAAAAAACTTTGAGATCGGCCCAGAATTTCCCAAAAGTGCATCAATACTCTCAAAGGTCCTCAATTGTTCGCGTGATCAAGACTCCAGCTGGGTCCAAATTATATTGTGTCAAATCGAGTTGGTTTTTGGTCCTGTTGTACACAGGTCTCTGATTATCCAAGTGGATCCAAGCAGACTTGACTTGTTGTCTATGATCTATTGTGACTATTTTTAAGTTTGGTTGTTGGTGGATCTTCACACTGCTGCCAGTACCGGTGTTCGGTCTGTGTTTGGGTCCACTGCTTTTGGGTTTGGGACGAGTTATTCTCAGGTCTAGTCGGGTTGATTCTGACTGTTCTATATTCCTTTCAAATCAGGTTCTCTTCTTTAAATTGAATTAACGCATGTCCGTTTTGGGTGTGTTTTCTACTACTTCTAACTAATCTAACAAATCTAACAAATCTAACTAAACAAAAAGTGTTTCGAGTCTGCACTTGTCAATCAAAGCCAAATCTGGCAGCCATATTTGGGCCAAAGTGTTCTCTGGTCTCAAAATGAAATGACCCTGAATCAGCTGCTCAAAAGCTCAAAAACCATCTAAATCAAAATAGTCTGTTAATGTTCATAAACTGATATAAAAACTATAAAACCATGTTCACTAATTAGGAACACACAGTTCAAACCCACAACACTTTCAGTGCTAACGAACCTGCGAGGGTCAAACCCCAGAAACATACAATAATTCTTTCATTGTACAGAAATAAACTTATTTTTTTAAATGAGTACAGCTGTGTGTGCACACTATCGGAGGAGGACTGGACTGATGGAGGTTTTGGGATTTTGCAACAAATCACTGCTACAGGGAGAAACGGAGCGTTGAGGAGGAATCCTGAGGGAGAAGGAGTGATATTTTTAGGAATCCAGGTCCATCACAGTTACACATACCAGAAGCAACTTCCTGCTTTGGTTTTTCATACTGAAAACTGTTCACAACAGCATTGAATCCCTGTGTGCTCTCTTTACTGCGTCTTTATGACAACCAGAGGAATCAGGAGCGGAAACTCTCCATCCTCACAGAGCACAGCTTCCCTCTGTGCAGGAAGGAATTAGAAAAAAAGGAAAAGGTGGAAATAAGAATTGAACGTTGGAGTAAGAAAAGTGTAGGATAAATAAATAAGCTGCTGAAGTGTTTATAGAGACGAGCGAGAGAGGAAAAAAAAAAGAAAAACGGCTGTCCTCGAGAGGTGCGCCCTCCTGCGACCTCCATGCATCGCCGCGGTCCGATTCTCCCCCACAACTGATGCATTAAGGAGCCTCTGTGCTTTATGTGAGCAGAGCCGCGAGCCACGGCGGCTAGCGAACCTCTGCTCTGCACCAGGAAATGCTTTGGGGATCTGTTCTCTCTCTCTCCCTCTCTCTCTCTCTGCAGCCGTGGCCCTCGCTCTCCCACGGACTCTGGGAGACGGCTTTTTATCTCCAGTTGCTCAGATAACAACCGCTAAGCTTCCAGCAAGCCAGAAAGGCCCGCTGTTGCCTCCATTTCACCGTGTTTTTTTTTTCCTCTTAAAAATACAAGAACTCAAGCTCTTTCTCTTTGTTTTATTTTTCCGTGTCTTTCCGTCTGTCTTTCTGTCTCTTCTCACGGACTCGCCTTCTGTCTCCGTTTAACTTATCCGTAAAAAAAGAGTAATTCTGGAAAGTCCCTCTTTTTTCAGCTGCTTGTTTAAGTGTCTCTTGAGCAAATATTCGCCCCCTCCTTCCCCTCGAAGCGTTTCAGCTCCTTTGTCCTCGGTATTGCGGTGTGATAAAAGGTTGCACTAGGTGGCCGGGCATTTGATTTCTCCATAAAAACCCGCCGTTCAAAGTAATAAACCCCCCCCTCCCCGCATGCTAACCCCCC
>NW_023339674.1:1637394-1640247 GCF_004916995.1 Morone saxatilis
CCTGCCTCGTTATGCCCCAGAGGACTGCTGCTGCTTCGTTTAGACTGGAGGAATGAAGAAAAAGAGGAAAAAGGCAGAAAGGGGAGAGAACAGAAGCCCAGGGGCTACAAAGACAGTCAGTCAGACAGACAGGCAGGCAGAAAGTCAGGCTGTCAACCAGCCAGACAACCAGCCAGACAGACAGATATAGTAAAGTTGCAGATATGATCCAGCCCTACAGACGCTTCGCAATGGGACGATCATTTTCCACATCGCCCCAACAAAGACGGTATTATGTTGCTCTGATACTTTCTACTCCCTCCCTCCCTCCTCCCCTTCTCTCTGTCTCTCTTCCTACAAGTATGTGAGATAAGCAGTGGGGGAGATTAAGCCCAAAATGCCACAGACATGCTTATTTGGTCGCTGGAATTGAGTATGACAAAGTCAGATTGCAGTGATAACGACGAGGAGTGACCGGGTCGTCACCGCTACTCAGGCCGGTTCTGATTGATGTTTAAGTTAAAGGGAGGATGGAGGGAAAGAAAGGATTGTAAGACTGAAAAAGAGGAAAGAAGAAGGGGAAAAAAAGAGGAGAGAGGAGAGTAGAAGAGATGGTGTTGTGTCCCTATGGAGGTTGATACAGATGGCCACACAACGACAGCAAGTTGTGACTGACTTAGATAAAAAGAAGGTAACAATCCCATGTTTGGGACATATGTTTAAAATGAAGTCAGAGTGATCGAAGACATAGATACGAATCCTTGATGGGACAATGGGTGGACATTAAAAAAGAACCCAAAGAACAGAAACATGAGATGGCACGAGGGGGGTGAACGACTCCCTGATTGGACAAATTAGTCATCAGTGGGACAGAAATCAGTATCCAACAGACAGAAACATGTACCCAGAGGAACAACAATGAATCTCTCAACGGGATGGACACTAGTTGCTGAAAGAACATAGATTCTAATTGTGGTTGAAACAAGTCTCCAAGATAGAAAATAAACCTGATTGGGATTGAAATGGGCCCCTGACTGGACACCAATGGGAGAGAAACGTGTCCTGGGATGGAAATTCCCAGCAAGTCCCCAATGAAACCAAACAACTGTCCCCAAAGGGCCAGAGACAACCCAAGGGGACGGGATGAATCCGCAAATGGACAGAAACAAGTACCTCAAGGAGCAGCAATAAATCCCTTAACTGTAGGGATCAAAGACCGAGACAGACACTAGTTTCTGATAGGACAGAGGTAAGTTCTAAGTGGGGCTGAAACAAGTCTCCAAAGAAGGAAATAAATTGAATTGGGACTGAAACCTAAAGGGACAAAACACTGAGACACTACCCAAAGACTGGAAACTAGAGTAATATGAAAACCAAAATCAAGTTACCAAAGGGATACGACCGATTCAAGTTCTCAATTTAACAAGTTCCTGATGGTTCGAAAAAAGAGTCCTAAAAAGACAACAGGATAGAAACAAGTGGACAAGGAGAGCTCATGGCTGCGAACGGTAAACCAAAGGCTTCTAAGTGTTAAATAAGGTGACAACCGGAGACATGAACAAGAAGTACAACAAAGACGAAAAAAGACATAACGAGGAGTTGCTGTAGGTGAGTGGTGTGACCAGGCGGTGTGGTATTTAGGTCGCTCAGTCAGGCCTGCTGGCACACTGACCTCCATGCTCAACTCCCAGCATGCCTCATTTCTATCGATACCACCAGTTCCCCTCCGGGCCTGTGTCTATGTGTGTGTGTGTGTGGTGGGCAACAGGCATTATCCACACACACAAACAACAAAACAAACAAAGTGGGTGAACTGCAAACACGCAAACCTCAACTACAAACAAACAAGTAATATTTGGTTTCTGAAAGCTTTTTAACATGTAGTACTTGATATAGTATTTTTTACTTTTTGAGAGACAAAGACTATGTTTTTGCAATAAAACATTTATATAGTTGTTGTAGTTCTGATCTCTTTTGTGATTTTCTAACAGATATGATAGTTCCATCCGTCCAAAAAAAAACTACAGACGTGCAAAGCCAATGTCACTGGCTAATTCGGCTTAAACTCTATTCATCATGTAAAATACGAAGGTGGTAATAGGAGTAACTATTTTGGAATCATGCGTGAAGTATTCACAGTAAATCTGTACATATTTGTACAAAAACAGATATGTTTCTATGTCTAGCAAAGGTGTCGATTTCACATTTAAGAACCTTACAGAGACATAAATAAGGATTGTTGTTCTCTGATGAAAATAGAAATTTGTAGAACTGTCAAAAAGCACAGAAGCACTCTGATATGTCGGACTTTATAAGACATTAATGGCCTTGAGAATCACCTATTCATTGGTTCTCACGCTGGGACCGTCACGCTGTTTTATTTTGAATTTATTTTGTCATCGAGCCGTAGGCCTGGTTCACATCACCACCTGTCCCACCTTACCAACACCATTAACTTATTCCCTTCTCACCGAGAATGAATGGAGGCAAACTGTTCTCCAAATTAATTACAGAGCCGGGTTGAGACCGAGAAGCAGGGGAGGACCGACGGGGGGAAGAACTGGGACAGAGAAAGAAAGTGGCGGTGGTAGGGGTGGAGGGGGTGTTCTTCGCTATTTGGCCCGCTGACTCAGAGCTCGATTGTGCTGCTGGGAAACGAAGGCACAAAAGAAACAGGGGGAGTCCACTTAATCCTGGCGGGGGGGCGGTCACTCCGGAGCAGGGAAACACCGGCGCGCTCATTTATCTGTTGCGGTGTTTCATTAGGACGCCACTAACTGCCGCTGGGCCTTTTGTCTTACTAATCCTCGCAATCAAACATGCGTGCAGGGGCCGAAGCAGGATAGGGTGGTGGTGGGGGGTTAGCATGCGGGG
>NW_023339674.1:1640347-1640934 GCF_004916995.1 Morone saxatilis
ACACACACACACAGTGACAGTGATCAGTGTAACCCGCCGAGGTCAGCTGAGGTGACTGACAGCAGCGACAAACCGAGCGACCCGCTGGACGCCCTGCCACAGCGTCAGTCTGTCAACACGTCTATTTAGAAATACCAACAAATACAAAAACAGCAGAAGAGGAAAAATGATGCAAACTGCAGAAACTGTGGAACAATTACACACAAAAAGAGATTATAATTATATAAAGATTAAGTTAATTACAGATTTCATTTATTAAAACGATATTAAAGTCTAACAAGAACTTAAAGAAATCAAACCTCTTCTGTTATTCCTCCCTTCAGAGACCCTTTTTCTTCAGTTATCATCAGTTAAAGTAAATTAAACCTACTAATAAAACGAGTTAAATTTGATTGAAAAAAACAAAGGTTTCCGGTTAGCAAGAGAGCTCTGCTAGCATGTTTATGTCACCACATGGATCAAATTCAACTTCTGGTCCTTAAAAAAAATGTTTAAAACAGTAAAATGTTTCAATAAAAAGAAAAATATAAAGTTCAACGTGCTGATTTAGCTAAATCTAAGGTTGTCCTCAGAAGTAAAATAAAAGT
>NW_023339674.1:1640953-1645426 GCF_004916995.1 Morone saxatilis
TAACAATCATGTTATAATGATTATTAATTATAGTGTCTTTAAAGTCCCCATAAAGTCACAATTGATGTTTAAGTGTTTCACACATCCAGTATCTGGCTCAACAAAAGTCATTTTTAAAGCAGCTATGCTCACTGACTCATCCCCGGGATGCCAAGAGCCGAACCCGGCAAGAAAATCAACTCGGTACTGTAGTCCAGTTGTGTTCACTGGAAGGTAGACACTGACCTTAGCTAGGAAACTTATTATAACAGACTTAAACAAGTGTTACCATGGAAACTGTTAGTTGATGTAAAACTGAATGCAAGTTTTAAAAAACGATCTTTGCACATATTTAAAATGCATTTAACAGTTTTTTTAGAAGGATTCTCACTGTGAGATAGTGAGGTAACAGATTTAATCAGATTATGGGATGAACAGGTTCATGTTTTTCATTGTCATTTCCTGGTCAAACACAAACTTCCTGTCATGAATTAACTGCTTACAGATGACCAATCACAGCCCTCCAGAGTTAATCCTTCTGTCAAACAGCAGATTGATAAGGTCGCGATCTGTGATTTGTTTTCCTTACGTAGTCCGTCTGATGCTTTTGTCTCAGGATGTGGTTGTCTGGGCCGTTTTCTCGGAAGGCCGGAGGTTGGCGGTTGGCGGTCGGTGCCAAGTGGGAGTCCCCACTCGTCTGATCCTGGAAAGGAAAATGTTGATGTGGCTATATCAAGAAACCTGGTCAGGGATTAACCTGCTGACTGATTTAGTGTTGTTCCACTGCTGCGACAAAAAACAACATAAGACTGTTTGACCTGAGTTGACCTCAACTCTGTGGATGTCCAAAGCACCTTAACATCGGAGCCAATGATTCTGTGTGATGATAAAGGAGGTCGCTCATTGTTGTGGAGCTCTTAGTTTTGGTTTCACATTTCCTGTCTGGTTTAGTCTCAGCTGTAAACACACAGTTAGGGACTAACTGGTGAACATTTAGCAGATATTTCCCCAGCAGCAAGATCAGTCCTTGAAGAGTGTGATACTATAATGCATAAAGTTGGTGGTTTGCTGGTCGGGTTTGGTTGTTTAACAGGTATTTTTGTGGATCAAGCGGTGCAGATTGGCTCTCATAACGGTTTTGGTGTGTGCGGGTCTCAAAAAACCAGGACCCAGGCATCACTATACCTGCGTTTTCACTTATTGGGAGAAAATATGCATTTGTTTGGAATGTCCGATAATCCACCACCAACATTTTTGTCCCGTTTGGGCAACGAAAACAAAACAAACATTTTGTCATAGTTTTTATTAAAAAGACTTGTTTTTAGCTCATTTTGTCTTCATCATGGAAAGTCGTTTTCAGTTTTCTATTATCATATCAAACTGTAACAACTACAAAACAACCAATTCTTCCATATCCTTCGTCCTTTTTTGCCAGTATTGACATAAAATATAAATTAAATTGCATTAATACATTTCTTAAAAAGTCCTGTTAACCTGTTGAAACACACAGAAACCTCTCAGGTTAGCAGGTCAGTGTGGGTGGTTGGTATCTGACTCCGGTTACCAGGGACTGCCAACACACAAACTCTCAATAATTTTAACCAATTAGTGTCAGATCAGCAAATGTAGAAAATTATTTTTTCTAATTTTTATTGGTTTGAAAAGGCTCTTACAAATGTTTTTGTCCTTTGAGAGGGACAAAAACATCAGAAAAGGCTCAATGTGGCGTTTCAGAAGATGGGGTTAGGGTTCAGGGTTTAAGGTTGAATTGAACGTGTTGTTTGTGGCAGTGTTTGCGCTTACTGCAGGATGCTAAACGCACTCAGCAGCATTACACAACGACAGAGAGGAGAAGCCAAATTCAGTGACTTTGGTTCTCCTCTGTGGTTCAGATAACATTCGTTGACATAAATCAACTCTGTTTTCTGACATCAGCAAATCTGAAGTGGTGTAGGGACAGCGATGAGCTGCTGTAAGAGTCCTGAGCGGGACAGAAATAAACCTGGGGAAGGAAACAGTGGCCGCGGCATCTCTTTGTTGTCAGTTTTATTCGTGTGACCCTCTGCGGGAGTCGACGTGTCCTCCCTCCTCGTGTTTCAGTTTGGAGAGGAAACACAGCAGGCTGAGGGGGAACACTCCGACACGATTAGGAAGGAAATCCACGAGTAATCCAGCAATCCTGTCTGATTTAAAGCCATTAACCTGAGCGTCCTGCAGCCAAGGAAAACACGGAGGAGACGCAGCTCATCTCGCTTCACCTTCTCTGCAGGGGGTGCAGAAGGAGTTTCCTCAATTGTGTGACTCATATTTAAACACAGGAAACGTTTCAGCTCCAGATTCAGTCTGGTTGTAGAGCAAACTTTACTTGAGACAAAGTTTTGTCTCCCCCATTATGTTACGACTAGCTCGAAAGCTGCAACGTATTTTACTTCTTTTCCTATAGCGTTGCTCATCTGGTGTCCCCGAACATCTGCTCAGCGACTCCTCGTCGGTAGGATTGTATATTGGCAATATGTTACGATTCAATATATTACGATACTGTAAGCAAGGTGATATATTGCAATTTTAGAATAAAGAACACACCACAATATGCATAAAACCTGAGTAAAACCAGTTTATTTGTATTGCATTTGTATTATCACAGTCACTGTAACATCCAACATCAGAGCCCTCAGCTGTTGGGCAATCAGGTGTTTAAACACAAAAATCAATAGTGTTTCTGGGAATCAATACAATATCACAATATAATAGTTTTTATATTTGCTTTACATTGTTTTAGTGTGTTTTACCCCCAAATAGCAATATTTATCTGTAAACTAACCAGTAACTCCAAGCACCAGATAAAAGTTGTTTCCTGTTAAATGTAGAAGAGAAAAATAAAAGAAATCTGAAGTACTTTCCATCTCTGGTTTCCACTTTCCCAGTTCAAAGGAAGCACAGTATTGTGGTAACAGTCCATGTTAAAGCTCTGTTTATCAGGCTGTATGCATCATTCATATGAAAATACTAAGGTTAGGTGTAAGCCAAGTTTGCCCTTTGCCAACTTTGCAATTTGCAGTTGATGTGACGCCCGACGGAAAAAAAAGTGACAGTAATACAGCAGACAAACATGAAACAACATAAAGTAGAATGAGACTGTAAAATAACAGCCTGTCTCAGAGTGTAATATTTGATATTAATACAAAATATTGATCTGAAAAAGCTTTAATTAAACGTCTGTGCCCTGCTTTATAATACTCACTGACAAACTGCAGGTTGTTTTCCACCTTCAGTCAAATGCTCTCACTACACTCGTTGATCAGTTTGACTAATTTCGACATTGTAGCAGCTAATAATGTAATAATTGTTCATTCATGTTTGAACCAGTAACCTTTTGTTCATAATGTGATAAGTTATTACATTACCATAACAGGTTAAAATAACTCTATGTTTAAGTTGTATCTTCATTACATAATGAACAGAACAGTTATTACATTATTGGCTGCTACTTGACAGTCGAGATAATGTCTATAAAATATATATTATTTATATATAATATAAAAATAAATGCTTGAGGAGTCAGGATAAAACTTGTTTAAAGGTTTGACTTCCTCTTTCTCTTACCTGTCAGCTGAGGTCAGATCAGGTGATGTCGTATGATGTCAGGTGAGGTCAGCTGAGGTCAGGTTTGTTTCCAGGACAGCACCTGCAGCTGTTGCAGAGCACTGACAGGTCGGTTGTGGTTTTAATCAAGACAATCTGCTCCGACTTTACGTCTGTCGGTCATTATCAGCCTGTTGTTTTCTCCTCAGTTACCTGATCTCACCCGTGCTCCACTGCGTCCTCAACCCTCAACTCTGGTGTCAAATAACAGAACAATCTGGTTTTACAACACTACTTCCTAAATACAGTTTTTTAAGCCTTAAACTACAGAAGACACTTGTTTTCCACAAAGCAGCTGCTTCCCATCCCCCACGTCCTCCCCTCTCTCACCTTCTGAGTCTCCTCCAGGTGAAGTGCAGGTTAAATCCCCCTCAGAACTTGGAATTGGACTTGAGCTGATCCTGCTCAGAGTCTCTGATCTGATGGTCAACCTGTTCACATTCTTGCTCTGCTGTCCTCACACACACAGGGTCAAACAGCAGCGTATTGTGCTTCATGTAGTGTTCAGAGCGGGGAACTGGGAGCCCTGAATGAAAGAAATTCAGCAGCTGTCATTGCAGTTGTATACTTATTATTAATATACTCTATCAATGTATATACTTAATATTATTAATATAATAATATGTGAGATAGCCACAAAGTCAGATACCATCAGAACAATTTAAAGAGTTATTCTGGTTATTGTCTGATACATCATCCAGTACTAAGCTTGTTTCTTGTTTATTAGACTGTATACAAGTCCTTTAAAAAATAGTTTTGGGTAATTAACAAACAAATCCATTTATATTACAGAACAAATATTTTACTTAAGTGTTAATGTCACAAATTTTACATAATTTTAGAAATGTATTA
>NW_023339674.1:1645445-1651700 GCF_004916995.1 Morone saxatilis
CAGTTTAATCTATTAAATAAACAATATCTGAAGAATTTAAACAGATTTTTTAGATTTATTTTACATTATGACATGTAAATTCACAGGATATTTCTGTAATTCTATTAATATAACCATGTATTTAAAAAATACAGAAAAATCTGTAAAATAAATTAATAATATTTGTTTCACAGTGTATGAAATTTAACCAGGGCTCCAAAACGTGATGAATTGTAGCTTCATCACCTTTATTACTTTAGATTTCAGTTTTTGGTAAATTTTCTGGAGCCGAAAACCTGAAGACAAGAATTGACTTTGAGCGTGAACTGTTTGAAACCCGGCGGAGCAGACTCGTATCTGTACTGCTGCGTAGATAAAATTCGGTGTCTGGAGAGAGAAAAGTTTTCCTGCCAGCTTCACTCGCTTGCTGTCCTCTCCCTGCACTCCCATTAAAACTCCTCTCCCGATCCCGGCCGTCCAAAAGATTTGAGAATGACCTTGCAGCGTTCCTCCGCCAGCCTTCCCCACTTGTAAGTGCTTGGGATAATTTATATATAAAATGTGCGTGTGTGTGTGGGGGGGTTGAAAAATGGCCATTTCCATCTTTAGGTGGCCGGGGCTCTCCATTACCAAAATGGGCTGAGTCACTGCACCGCAAGAATCTTAATGAGGAGCCCGGGCCCACCGTGGCTCGCTCTCTCTCTCGCACTCTCACTGCATGTCTCTCTCCCTCCTCTTTCATCCAGCCTCTTATCTCATGATGCAGCAGATTATTCCATTGACTTATTCAAGGGCCTGCACTTTATGATCATGAATTTTACTGTGCCGAGGCTGTACGTGTCCTGCACTTCTACTCAGCTACATCACCACCTCCTCTTCCTCCTCCTCCTCCTCCTCCTCTTCCACGCCTTCCTTTGGTGGACGCTTGCTTCACTACCTTTTTACGTCAACCCCACAGCCAGTGCGACAACGGCAGGCATCGTCTGTTCTGTGTTTTAGTCCATTTAGTTCCTGGTAACCGAAATCCAACCCGGGACCCAAGTCCAGGTTTAGTTCAGTTTAATCAGGTCGGCAGTGGTTCCCAACCTGCTGGTCGGGACCCCCACTAGAGGTCACCAAAGCATCACAGGGGGTCATGTGGCCTTCTTAATTTTAATTGGTATAAGAAAACCCACAGTAGGTCTGTATCTGAGATCTTTAGATTACACTGTAAAACCAGTTCAACCAAAGTCAATTTAAATTTGTAAGTTAAAAAAACATTCTTGATCAAGTAGTTTTTGTTATTTTAAGTAGCATTGACTTAACTGTTATTTGTATTGTGAAAAAAACTAGTAAAAGTACTAAATTGAGTTTCTATTTTTGCTTTTTTTATTTCAACAATCTGAGCTAAAATAAATTGCATTACTGTGTTTTATTTAATATCTAAACTTTAGTGACCTGAACACAAGCTGAATCTGTATAATTGTTAAAATAAAATATAAATATAAAAACATAACAGACAGAGAATTGGATAAAAATTCTAACAATTTAGAAATAATCACAAGGTAGGGTTGTGCCCTCGGGTACTGATAATCCCAGTGGACTCTTTCAGCTCTGATGTCCCCGCGGTCCCTTTTGGATCGGTACTTCCCCTGTCGGGTTTTCCTGTTTGGACCTCTGTCACAAACAGCACACAGACCAGAAGCAGCAAGCTCAGTGGTTTCAGATGTTGTGACTCCACATCAGGCCCCGTACTGAGAGACTGTGGCAGAGGTTGGTATGGTTCGAGTTAGGAACCAAAACCATCACACACTGTGGTGTTTGGGGAAGACAGAGACAACAAGCAGGAGCCATGTGTTGAACACCAGCTGTGGTTTCCTCCTCTTTCCACTTTCTCTCCCTCCTCCTCCTCCTCCTCCTCCTCCTCCTCCTCCTTGCTGGTTTCAGGCCTGTTTTTCCCACCTGGCGCTCACAACAGACCAGAGTTCTTCAGTACGATTCTCTCTGTGGGAAACTCGCATGGCCTCGGTGCATTTTCGTGCTGGATATTTTAAAACAGTAGCGCTCGCTTTATTTGCCGTCGTCTGGATGCAGCAGCTGCTTCATTGTTTTCAGGCATTCCACATTAAGAACAGCAACCCACGAGTCAGCGCTGCTTCCTTTGCGTTAGAATGAGGTCTCAATCATAACTTTGATTAAAACACCAAAGCTGTCTTTGTCTTTCCAGGTGTTTAAAACACAATCGTCTGTCTCTGCGGAGAACTGCATATCTCTCTCTGATTCCTTAACTTGTTGTGTTCGGACGTTTTGGAGGTCGACCTTTGTGCAGATGTCGACTCTATAAAAAGGTCCCTCTGTGTGTCAAGGAGCTGCAGGTCTGATGTGCTTCAGGCTGCATTCAACACTCAGAGGTTGTGGTGGAGGCGTTGCCGGATTTCATCTGTGCTTCAGAACGCAACTTGCTGTGAAACAATACTGAACAATTTGATTTCAGCCGATACACACTCTTCCTCATTCGTTGTCAACGTAGCTCGGACCGAAAGGCAAATAGAAACAGACAAATCCTGCAGAGTTTTAAAAAGATTGAATCTGAAGAGAACAAAGTCAGAAAAAAGGGGATTTTTAATTTGACTGTAAACAAGAGCTGACTGTTCAGTGTTACACTACATATATAAGTATTATTGGATAAATGATGCAATGAGGCCACTGTTAGATCGAATTAATACTTCCACATTAATTCCTTTTGTTCACCCTGTTTTTTAATCTACCAGAACTAAAGCTAGTCAGTGGACCTTGATATTTGTGTGGTCTGAGTAATCACCTTTTGTAAGCTGCTGGCTTTTCCAATATGGGGATCCTTCAGATGGAACATACAAACCCACCAATAAAGAGAAAATTAAATCCGGGGGTGCTCTTTTACTTCTATTTACATCCAAGATGTTTAGTCCAAAAGGGACAAAAAATTGTGCCATTTCGACCCCGTCAGTGAGAGCTTCTGAGGTTGAGTATGCGACTCTTCGTGCTGTAATAAGGCTCTGAATGGCGTTTGTGAGCGTTCATTAAGGTTGTAAAATATTTACCTATAATTAAACTCATCATTAATAATTTAATGTAATCTGAGTTAAACACTCTGGACACTCCAATCTTACATTGGTTTGTAAAAAGAAGAATAGAACCGAAACCCCTCTAGACACCCCCTTTCACCCCCCGTGAATCCCCCCTCAGTCCTTCCCAACCCTCCCTCCCGACAGGAAAAGCAATCCCCTGCAACAATAAGGAGCCTACCATTGGAGGATCAGCCACCTTATCCTCGGCTAAGGTTGTTAGCAGCTCTGGAACAAAGTAGTCACCGGTCACTGCCCCCCCGTCCTTCCCTCCCTCCCTCACTCTAATGGCTGTAATACTTTCAGGGCAAGAGCAGATGTTTTCCTGTTCCAAAGCGGTGAAAGTCTTTAATTTTCTATCCGCTCGTTCACTCCTGGAGACTCCAGCATGACGAGGTGAACCGTGCGCATAACCGTGCCGTTATTAACAAGACAGAACGGATCGGAGGACGGCAGACGCTGGCACCCATACATCCAATAAATGTGGCAGGAATAAGCGAGGACAGGGACCGCTCTGTGATACTGTGAAATACTACAAAGGAAGGACAGAGCCTTTGCTAAAGCCAATCGGTCATTTTATTTGAGTTTTTAAGAGAAGGAAATTACACTTTATCACACGGCTCCGTGGTAATCACCTGACGAGTGGCTTTACAACCATCAGGGCAGGAAGAAAACAGAGCATCAGAGCAGACACCTGAGGCAGGAGCGGGATCGTCCAACCTGATCAGAAAGTTGGTGGTTCGAAACTCCGGCTCTCCACCTGCATGTCCGAAAGTGTCCTGCGCAAGATACTGAACTCTGGCTGTGCCTTCCCAGTGTGTGAATGTGAGTTTGAAGTGATTGTAGTGTAAAGCGTTCAGCATTTTATTTCACTTCTATGAAGAAAATTGGATTAATTTATTTTTCTTTAATTTGATAGTCGATGGACTGTTAAAAAATAACAAATACATAATACAGAACAGAGAATTTATAAAAATATCAGGTCATCTCTGATTCAACAGGAAATAATCTGCCAAATGATACCAAATCTCGGTTTTACACACAAACTTCCTGCAGTTACTGAGTTCACGTTTGGGTTCATTGTTCAGTGTATCAGCTGTTCTTGCTGTTATTGTTATTATTCAATATAATATGAAATATACATAAAATATGTCACTTTATTTAATGATAGAAAAAGGCTCCCTTAAGGAAAAAGGGTGAGAAACCACTGGTGCAAAAAGCTACAGTCTATTTACCATTTACAATAAAATATCAGTGAGTAATAAATGAATAAAACAACCATTATAAAAGGCCAGTTAGGAGGAATTTAGGTAAAAGAAGTGGGGGTCCGGCCAGGACGATGGATAGATTAAAGCATTATCACAAAAAACATATCAAAAGTAATTATGAAGCATGGGTCCTTTCAGTTTGTAAGTGTGTAATATTATTAGAGTTTAATACCTGAGTACTTTTTTCTGAAGAAGCATTTTAATATTGTAAAGTTGGTGCTAATTTACCTACTCTAGGTCTACAATATATTGTATTTATACATGTTTAACTAGGAAAAAAGTAAAGTAGCATCAAATGGGAATACTCACTTACAACTACCTTAAACCTGAGTATGTTCCTCCTCTGCAGCAGGACATTAAATACTGTTTCCTCCCCCACAGATCTATTCTCATCTTTTCATTTTATACTAATCTGTATATGCATATATTTTACACTTGCTTCGGCGATGTGAACGGCTGTTTCCCGTATCAATAAAGCCCTCTGAATTAAATTGAACTGAAATGGAGATACAGAAATGTTCAGGATCGTATGTCCAGCAGTCAGAAATTGTACAGCGGCGATGTAAAGACAGACTGAAATAAGTGGAGCCCCAGGAGACACATAACTGCCACTGACAGCCATCGGAAGTCAAACTTTAGAAAAATCACATCAGAATGACAAACATTAATTTTCTGTCTGATACCCGCTAAGAGGTCCCGACTGATTCCCAACATTTTAATGATCCCGTATGACGTCGGCTTTTACCCACTAATTTACAAGGGTTAAGTCTCAGGGCCTCAGCTCTTTAATTGAAATCTTAATTAATATAAAAAAGGAGGAGGAGGAGCAGAGGAGGGGTGTTTTAATGGGCCGGCAGCTCGGGGAGACGCAGGCAGTAATCCACTCTGAATACTGAGGAGGAGACGTGTAGGAGCTCCTCTCTCTCTCTGCGTCCATCCAGACTCTGAGCTGTCTGAGACCTGGTCTGAGTGCAGTTATCTGGAGCTTGGCATCAGTTACCGGGTTCGTTACTCAGGAGTTAATTAGCCACACACTGATGTGGAAAATGAGTGTTTCATCCCAGATACACCCACCAGAGTGCTCAGAAGATACTTTACACATCGTCTGTGGATCTAAAAGTCCAGACTTGTGGGCTTGTGGACATTAAGTCTGCGGGGGGCTCCGGACCACCAGGGGATAAAACATTCTGTATAAGGCCGGTTTCAAGCGTTCTCATGGATGTTAGCACAAGTTCTTGACCCTGCAAACCCATATTACCCCAAAGTATTTTCCTGAACATTTATACAAGATATTCAACACTGTAAAACCAGATAAGTTACATAAAACTAATTCAATTTTGTAAGTTAGAAGAACATCCTTGATCAAGTAGCTTTAGTTATATTTAAAAATACCCAATAATAAGTAGTCTGGAATGTTTCTGTAAATTACAAAACTAATGTAGGCTGTTTACTTAAAAATACAAAGTAAAAGCTGCATGAATCAGAATCTTTTTGAACTTAAACTGAGGCTGTGTTACTGAAAACACTCGTCACTCGGCCCTGCTGTCTTTCAAACTTAATATTTTACATTTGGAATTATTTTTTTTTAAACTAAAGGTTCTGTACTTCACCAAGCTCCCGTACATCCAGATCTCAGTCCCACTGGATCTTTGGAGGTTTTTACTGTATTTCTGCGGCTGTGACCCCGGCGCTGATGGAACCCTGCAGAAATACCGTGCAGCAGGAAGCGGTCTTTGTTCGTACTCAGTTCTGTAGTTTGTCCCGTTAACAACGAAGTACTTCAGTTCTGTCGGTGGTAACAGGCGTTTCCCCCGCCCTGCCGGGCCCCGGGGCCCCTCCTGCCGTACAGATGCCGGTGCAGATGGGACCCTCGTACCTGTCTGCATCGCTAATGGCATCATGCCCCCCCACCCCCCGCCTCCTCC
>NW_023339674.1:1651800-1653153 GCF_004916995.1 Morone saxatilis
CGCTAATGGCATCATGCCCCCCCACCCCCCGCCTCCTCCTCCCCCTCCTGATCTTATAATCCATAAATATGTAATTTGTTCAGCTGTCTCCATTAAATATGCATATGAGAAGCAGGCGTTTGTTATTGTGTTTTTGCGGGTCATTAACGGCGCGCTGCGGCGTATTAGCGGCTCGGCGCTGAGGATGAGACAACAGCAGAAACAACAGGAGTAACAGGAGTAACGTGGGGGGGGGTGGGGGTAACAGATCATCTGACAACATCAGAGGAAGTAGGGAGGGACGGAGCACAAAACAGAAAGAGACGAGATCTCCTATCAGGACACACAGATGAACCTGATGTCCTACAGGGTGTCCACAGAGGCTCGGCCAATCACAGACCTTAAATACACTTCACCTGTTCACCGCTGCCTGACACCGTCCGTCCTGAGCGCTCGGACACAGCGACACACTTCCATCATCCATCCAAAGGTTCCTTTATCGCCGTCAGCATCGAGTAGATCTAACTCATTGTGAGAGATAACAGAGCCACAGGGGGTTGTTTTAATGGATTTATAAGTTTCGTTTCAAACTAGCATTTTAAAAGAGTCAGTGGTTTTATTCATTAAATTAGTTTTGAGTTGTGATTGTGAAATTTTGCCACAGTAATTACTGAATTAACCAGTTTAAGGCTGAAGAAACTCATTCTCTAAACATCAAATATAATCTGTCTATATATTTATATAACGATATATACAAATGAACTTTATACTGTATCTATCTACATTTCTATGCAGTGACAGTAAAATTGAATTAACAGACACAAATATCTTTCACACACTAAACTATTGAATCCAGTCATTAACATTAAGCTCTGCTTTATTTCTGACCTTTGACCCGATGATGAAACTGACTCCAGTTTCCTCACAGACTCAGACTGTGAGCAAACGTCCACAGTCAGCACAGACGTCAACCTTTCACCTGCAAACAGATGAAAAACAGCAAAGTAGAACAAAGTGGGAATAAACAGTGTTTCTACTGTAGCTGCTGTCCTTTATTATTTCACTTTAAGTCTTCCAGCTGATCGAACGGTGACAGCTCTCCCTTTGGCGCTAGCTAACTAATGTTTTGTTAACTAATCCACATCATTCATCAGCTACCTACTTAGCTTCCGTTTTGCTAACAGAGCAAAAAAAAAGAGGCGGGGTTTAGGAAGCATCAGTAGGTGAGTGACAACTGGCCTCCGTCTGTTTGGAGCCGAGCTGAGGAAGAGAGCTGTGCTGTTGGCGAGCTGGCTAACTAATGAATCTTCGCTCTGTGCACACACAGTTGAAGATTGATTGACGGGTGAATGTCCTGATATTATTTGTTGAAAT
>NW_023339674.1:1653178-1658621 GCF_004916995.1 Morone saxatilis
TAATAAAAATTTAAAGGAGTAAGTGGGGGGGGTGGGGGTTAACAGAATATAGAAAGAAACATCCAGAAGAAAAGTCCCAGGTGTAGGAATAACCAAGACGGAGCGCACAAAACCCAGTAAAACTGTGAGCACTGTATAAAAGTCGGTACTGACCAGATCCTAAACTAGCTCTAGTCAGAAAAGCTTGGTTGTGGTTTCGTAAAAGGTGTGATGTTGGCACCCAAAATGTGTATGGATATTGTACCTGGAAGAAACACAGATGAGAGCACCTGGATATGTTCTGGAACCCGATAAAAAGCAATGTGGAAACAAGAGATGGTACTGGTGCCAACACGGTTAGAGATCGGGACCTACAGTCCGAGACATTTTTAAAAATACTTACTTAATAACAACTTTGAAATTTAAATAAAAGGTTGTAGAAATTATTAAATGAATATAAAAAGGGATAAGAGGAGAGTGCGTAGAAAAGCGGGTTTCATAGACGTTTAGAAACTATGATTAAGGAGGGGGAGAAAAAGAATAATGCACAGAGACATTATGTAGAGAAAGGTATGTGTTTGTCCGGCAAGACTCGCTTATATATCACAAAGCAATACACTAGTTCGTGAAGACGAGGTACACATAATGGGATATACTATATAATAGATGGGTAGAAAAGTTTAGGCAGGGGGGAAAAGTGGTTGTATGGGGGAAAAGAAAGGGGACGAGGTAACCGAATGGGTGGGATACATGTGAATGGAAGGTACGAGAAAATAAAAAGACATGGCTGGACTAACTGGTAGTGTATTCAAAAACAAAATTGTTTAGTAATAAATAATAATTACCTATGAAAGATTATGTAAAGTCTGTGGTGATAAACAAGAGAGTACCAGGATGTAATGTTGAGATATAAAATAAGTGAGTGAAATTGAATCTATTTTTAAGAAATTATATAAGTGAGGGGAGGGAAAAAGGAGGTCGTTGAAGAGTGATGTGATAAAATCAATTTGTTGTTGGGGGTTGGAATGGTTATCATGAATATATATAATATACTAAAAATGCCAAAGTTGGTTAATAAAGGTAAGGTGTTAGGTGAGTAATAGGTGGTGGGTTGGGTAGATAAAAGGCATGAGTGAGATAAGAAAAAGGATTGGGTGAAAAAATAGTAACGGTAGGTCGAAGGTAAAAAGTAATTGTAAAAGGAGGGATAGATCCATTAAAAAAATAATGTGTGTGTATATATGGGGGGAAATAATAATATGTGATAATATGAATCCCAGGAAAAAAAAGAAAGGAAAATGATTAAGATAGGTAGAGTAGTAATCATAATAAAGGAAGTATATCCCAGAAGAAATGGAACAGAAAACAAGACCGGATTGGTAGGTTTAGGAATTTCGGGGAAATTTAATTGGTGAGATAATGGGTGTGAAGGATGGGTGTAAGTCGTGTGCTGAAACCCAATACGTCACCATTGAATCGAATTATACAAATAAGAAATCTAGAACCTGACATATAAAAGCCCACACAAAAAAATAGTTTTGACCACACCATAAGCGGATGTAGGAGACAGACCACCTGAGGCTGAAAAAGTATACGTACGTAATGGAACCACACCGTAACTTAACGCAGTCCATATACGTGAAGTCGAAAGTGTAACTAGGGTTTGAACGATGGAGCAAATGGATGTTTAACATTTGTAGTGAGAAAGTTCAACCCATGATGTAATGACAGGATGGAAAAGTGACCAAGATGAGGTAGGTATTAAAGCAAACACATTTTATAGAATGATTATTAAGGTAATAGTTCCTCAATAAATATTACGCTGTTATTGTTTGTGAGCCACCCCTGTGTGTACAGGCTGAGGGAAGGTGGTCGTTGGTAGATAAATCTATATACTCAATAACTGGCTCGCGAGTACAAGGAGTAAGATTAGGATATTTATTAAGAATGATATATATTGAAGGTAATAAGCTCATAGTGAGAATATGATGTAATGGATAAAATCTAAGGTTAAGCTGATCGCTCCTACTGGTATGTCATAGTATGTATTCTATTTCAAATGATAGAATGACGAAAGACATGTGAGTTTTTTTCTATCATGCTAATTTTAGTAATTTCTGATAGATTAGTGTAGTGAAATTTTTGGCTTGGGTTTATGCTTACTATGATAAAACATGGTGTAATATAATTATATTTTGGTGTTGTCTATGTGTGATAAAAATTAACCAGGGTTGAATTAATGTCCGCATTGGATAAAGCCAGATAGAGACTGGTCTAGTTGTTCTCAGTATCCAGGCATTGTGTCGGATGGGGGTTAGATTCACATCTGAGATACTGAATGAGATTATTTAGTGAGGAATTGGTGTGTCTTGGTATCATCTAAGATAGAGCCAGGTATGTTATGCTATAATAGAGTAAGTGGGTAGTAGAGTTAATTTCCGCACAGTTATAGTAGGATTAGGAAGGAGCTGTAGTAGCTTTATTAAAACATGTGTATTCTGAGATTTATTAGAATATACTCCATGGGTGATGATCTGTTGTTAAACGATGCTAACTGAGACAGCATTCCCGAACAGTGATAACAGTGTTATAATTATTACATGTCGAATAATGCAGAATTTAGAAATTTGTGTGACACCCAGTATAGCCGTCTAATGCTATAGGTGGTCAAATGGGGATTCTGTTCAAATAATTGTCCCCAGTATGCATCGAGGTTTTTTGATCTTATAGAAATTATTCAAGATAAGTAACATGTCTAATTTGAAGTAAATATAGAGCATGTTGGGCTGGTAGAGCCTGCAGTAACGATAGACACTTAATGCTCATATTAAATAACTGACGAAATTACTACCTCCTAGATCTTTTAGTTGTAACATAAAGGATCATTGAGAAGTCAGATGAGATATGTTAAAATTCAAATCCATATTTGGAAACTGCTACTTTAGTTTTTACCTCAGTTCATCCTTTTCTTGACACTGTGCATCTCATGAGCAAAATTACCGAGAACAGATTTACGTAAGGGGAGTCTTGATAATTGCACATTAGACCTCGATCTAAAGAGTTTAATGCAAAGCGGAAAGTGTTGCAAAAGTAATTAGTGGCATGAAGGGGGAAACTTGCAAATTAACTTTATAGTTGGGGGATTTATCTTGTTCTCCAAGGGAACAAGGAACGGGTAAACATTGCAGCTGAATCGTAATAAAAAGCTGAAAAAGATAAAAGCAAGTAGAAAAAAGTGGGCAATAAAAAAAAGTGTTTCTAACTCACCCTTGTAGATGTGATGTACTTTATTATTTTAATTTTAAGTACACAATTCAAAGATGATCGAAAGGGTGGAAATGATCTAAAATTTGGATGCTATGATATAATAATGATGTTTTGGTTAAATAATAATAATAGTAATTAAATAAGATAAATAATAAGATTTTAAGTTTATATTTGAATTAAAAGAGCAAAAAAAAAAGAGGAGGGGTTTAGAATCGAATAAGTAGCGTTGTGAGTGAAAGTCGCATGGACCTTTTAAATGAAGTAAGTACTGTTCTGGAGCAAAATAGATTGAAGGAAAGAGACGTGTGATGTTGGAGAGACTGGATAAACTAACATGAATAATCTAGATACTGTGCACACACACAGTTGAATGATTTGAATTGAAGGGTGGAATGTCCTGATATTATTTGGTTGAAATTCAGTTGAGTTAGATGCTAGACGTTAACACGTGTCACAATTTAAAAGTCTATCACAGTAGAGACAACATATGATTGGATTTTATAAATATTTTATATAAAAATACAGAGAAATGTATTTATTAATTTTATTATTGGCATTCATTGTTAAATAGGTGTACAGTATGAGCAGGGATGTGATCCAAAACGGTGAAAAGGGGCATTTTTAATTGAATCAAGACTGTTATAATGTTAAAGGTTATTATTATTATAAATGTACTTTCTGGGTGTTTCTGTTTGAAGTGCGTGTGAAGGTTCGGCTGTGCAGCTTAAAGCAGATCGACTTGTTTCGTTTTAGGAGCACGAAAGAGAAGAGCGAGAGACTATCCAGAGTACAGTGACATGGGGAGAGAGAGAGAGAGAGAGAGAGAGGGAAAGGAGAGGGTGAGGCTGGTGGTGGGGGAGGACGGGGGGGTTAATCTCATCATGTCTGCTGGCTTCTCTGTTCCAGTGAATCAGGAGGTAAAAGAGGATAACGCAGGAATGTTCTGTTCCCAGAGGAGAAGCCCAAAACCCTCGCAGCATTAACCCTCCCTCCCCTGCCTCACCCCGACCCTCCTCACCCCCATCCACCCCTCACCCCGACCCTCCTCAATGGATTAAAAGTAGCAAAGTCGCATACAAATAATAACGCATGATAATAAGGGAGGGAGGGGCTTGGAAAAGCTCCAGTGTGTAACGCTGAGGAGGATCTATAGTCAGAAATATAATATTCATAGGTATGTTTTCATTTGTGTTTAATCACCTGAAAAAAGGAATCATTGTGTTTTTGTTACTTTAGTTTGAGATGTTTTTATTCACACTTGTGGCGGAGTCCGCCAAACCAAACACTGGCTCTCGGGCTTTGGTGTTTCTGTGCGTTTCAGGCCACCGTAGTTTTGCCTTTGCACTTGGAAAGTGGATGATGAGTGAGTGAGTTGAAATCTGCCACCAGATCCTGCACACTTTAATGTAATTGTCCGAGTCGAGCTTTAAGGCTTTAAGTCTCTGCTTGTTACCTGTCCAGGTGTACCCCACCTCTCCCACAGTGCGACCGAGGACAGACTCCTGTCCCTGCTGCAACCCCGCCAGTCATTAACGGTTATAGATAATTAATGAATGGCCTTTAAATAGACAAATTTAATAAATTTTATCTTTTAAAACTGGAATTATCTGAATTATAAAACATCTATCTATCAAGTGATTATTTAGTTGCAGGATGTGAACAGGACAGGTACAAGTCCTGATTCTAGTAAAAGAGTATAAAAGTAATTAGTATTTATTTGACCTGCATTTAACCAGATAAGTCAGACAGAGACAAGCTGGCCGAGAGGCAGCGACAGGAGGCGACAAGTGAAACACACATACAGCTGAGGCAAGAAACAGTACATTTAGAGTTAAAGCAGCACAATATGAAGGGTTTGTACACAACACAGAACTGATGATACAAAAAATAATAATCAATAATTCCACTTAAATGCTTTCAAACTGAAGAGACGAGCCTGTTTGTGTGTAAGGAAGTAAAAGTAAAACCTTCATCTCATCTAAAACATGACCTCAGTGTCCCAGACAGGTAACACACACACACACACACACACACAGTGAGAACCTTACAGAATCAGCCTCATTAGACCTGACAGTCGACTTAAGACACTTCAGACTCTCCTGCAGGTCGTTGAGTTCTCGCCGCCTCAGAAGGGGTTAAGCCATGTCAGCCATGATGTCATTACACACACACACACATACACACACACAGAGGAGGA
>NW_023339674.1:1658699-1658874 GCF_004916995.1 Morone saxatilis
TGTGTGTGTGTGTGTGTGTTGCCGAGGTAACAGTGTCAGTCACATGGCGGTTGTTCTGATGCTCTAGTTGTTGTTTTTATCACCGACATCATCAGAATCAGACAAATAGAGAATAAACATTATTCTGTAAAATAATATTTCAGCATGTTTTTGATGTTTATTTATACTTTTTTGT
>NW_023339674.1:1659009-1659468 GCF_004916995.1 Morone saxatilis
TAATAATATTACAGTAATAATATTACTTTCTACAGTAACTAGTAGTGTAACTAATTACTAATAACTGTCAGTAATAACATTACAGCGATGTAATGTTGAGATGGGTGAGGATAATAAGGGTGGGGGGGCTCTGAACGTCAGAAATAATAATTATAACCAGTTTAGATAAATAAGAACAGATATTCTCATTTCTTAAGTACGGCTGAAGACTAACTGATCCTACAGACACATACAGTAGCATTATAACAGCTGCTGCATGTACAATACTAAATAACAAACAGTACACAGTACACACACATTATCATACACACACACACACTTGTTGCTCACTGTGTGTGTGTGAGAGGTGAAGATGATGTTTTCTAACTGTGAATCTGACTTCAGTCTGCAGGGAAATATTTGTAATATTCATGTTCAGAGCTTAAGACAGGAATGTGTGTGTGTGTGTGTAGTTACTGT
>NW_023339674.1:1659568-1659733 GCF_004916995.1 Morone saxatilis
TTGGAAATGTGGCTTGAAATAGTTAAAAAGCTGCTAAATTTAGCCAGAAAGTCACCAAGTCGTACACTGCAGTTGGAGTCAGTTCAGAACCCCCCCATCAGGAACGTTTACACGAATTAATTCATTAATCCTTAATATCATTTTAAAGGGTGAGTTGTACAGTTG
>NW_023339674.1:1659850-1660484 GCF_004916995.1 Morone saxatilis
TGCAGCCACAGAGGTTGCTGCTTATTAAGCTCTGATTTGAGTTTCTCAGCTGTAACTACGACTCGGATGTTGAAGAACTTTATTTGCCTGTCAGAAACTGGAAATGAACTCTAATATAACACGAACGCATTGAAGTACGGAGCAGATATCAGATAATGTTTAACTCCTCCACCACCTCAGTTCTTGGTGTTATTGATTGATTTGATGGCAGGTGAATCCGGATTGATCTATGAATGTTACTGAAGATCATTTCCCAGAATGCCCCTCTCTGACAGGGGCTCAGTAAGCAGGAGAGACTTTGGGGGTGCGGGGCCGAGCTGGAGGGGTGAAGAAGCCACGTTCTGATCCTCTTCATAAATAGGTTATCAGTAAACCAAGCAGGATTTGATATTGTTTGTAATTTAGCGAGAGGGACCTCGGCGTCTTTTAATACGTCGACACAATAAATAAATTAAAGCCATAATGTTCTTTCCTCCTTCCAGCACTATTAATAGTAAGGAGGACGCGCTGCGGATCCAGAAAGGATTAGCATCTGTGTTTGATGTGGTTCCACTCTTTTGCGCCCGAATGCGATTGCTCGTCTTGTTTGTTTGCAGCGATGGAGGAGGACGAGGAAGAGGGGGAGGAGGAGGTG
>NW_023339674.1:1660506-1661955 GCF_004916995.1 Morone saxatilis
TGTGTGTGTGTGTGTTTTTAGATTTTTTCGTGCATTTTTTTTCATCTTGTTGCCTTTCGGGGCGTCAGAGAGGAAGACAATGCCAAATTAAAACCGCAGAGACGCCGCTGCTCTCTCTGTTTATTTCTTTCTTTGTGTGGTTTGTGGAAGGCCCGGCTGGCCCGAGGCTGCAGACCGGAGAGAGACAGGAGCTGCTGAGGATTTAACAGAAACAGAAAGGCATGATGGGGGGNNGGGGGGGGGGGACGGCGTCAGGGAGGACAGATTTGTCTTAATTGGAGGTTTTTCTGGTGCATCGGGGAGAGAAGTGGAGGAGAACTCCAGTCAGGTATCAAAAGGGCATTTACTGCTCGCTTCCTGTTTCCAGAGGAAAAAATAAAAGCAGGAAATGTATTCGTCAACGATTGGCCTGACCCCTGCTGCAGCCGAGCATTCTGGGAGTTCTGCTGCAGAGTTTTTTGTAAAGCAAATACACCAAACACTTTTATGACAAATTCTGTTTTATTACGTATTTTTAGCGATGAAAGAAAAGTTTGTTTCAGACCAAAGTCTGTAGGTCCGTCTCTCAGTTCGGTGTGACTTCCTGTCTGAGGCTCTCAGCTCCAAGCTCACTGGTTCCTACTGAAGACTTTAAAAGGTCCTCACAGATATACAGTCTGATGATTCAAAGGTTCAGTAATTCCCTCAAACAGCTGCTCACTGTAGCTTTTATCAAACAAACAGGAGGAAATCTGCTGGGGACTATTTTCAGTGGCGGATGAATCCGCTTTGGTGTTAGTAGACTCACTGCTGGGTTGAGTCTGAACATCAAATATCAATAAAACCAATCCCATTACTAATAAAGTGGAAGAGTAAACAGTAAAGTGCACACAGAACTCCCTTTTAAAAAGTCTCAAATTAAGTAAAAAAACTTTTCAGTCATAAAACAGTTAAACCTAAAAACTTGCTGCTCCTCACACCTGCTCCTCTTTCTCACTGACTCCTCCTCTTCTTCCTCCTCCTCTGCTCCTCTTTTTCTCTTCACTCGCTTTTAAAAAGTGTCAATTTAAGTAAAAGAACTGAAAACAGTTCAATCCAAAAACTGATCCATCTCTTCCACCTCCTCCCCTCCTAATCCGGCCATACCTCTCCTTCCTCTTCCTCTCCAATCCCCCCTACTCCTCCTCCTCCTCCTGCTGTCCGGAGGAGAAGTGTGGAGCAGATTACGTCCATAGAAGCAGAAAAGAGGAACAAGTATGTCGGACAAAAGCGAACGTCCAAACACTGAGAGCCCCGCGGGAGCTTCTATTCAGGCAGTGAAGAGCTCCGGGTCACCTCCTCTCCCCCCTTCCTCTTCCTCCTCCTCCTCCTCCTCCCCCCCTCTCTTCCACCTCCTCACAGACAGCTTGACCTCTGCCTCTCTCTGTCTGGACCCCCCCTTTCTCCTCCTCCTCCTCCTGTCTCTCTCCC
>NW_023339674.1:1662055-1662391 GCF_004916995.1 Morone saxatilis
GGAGGGAGGAAAGAAAAAGGGAAGAGACAGAGAAGAGAGGATGTAAGGGAGCGATAGTGGAAGGAAGGGGGAGAGGGGTGGAAGAAACGGAGGAGGATGAATGTAAGGGAGGAATAAAGAGAAAGGAGTCAGAAGATGAAGGGACTGTCCGGAGGAAAGAAGGAAGGAAAGATCAAAAGAGGGAGCAAGGGACAAAAGGAATTAAAGAAGTGAGGGAATAAGGACCAGGAAGGAAGGAGGAAGGAAGGAGGAGGAGGAACAGGAAACTGAAACAAGAATTATGATCACAGGAAAAAGTTCTCTTCAGTTTGTGCTATTGACTGTGTGTGTGTGTGT
>NW_023339674.1:1662435-1662604 GCF_004916995.1 Morone saxatilis
TGTGTGTGTGTGTGTGTACTATCATCCATTAGAGAGCTATAATTATGTTAAGTGAGGCAAAGCTCCGATCAATACGGCAATTCATCAATCTGACCCCGCCCACAAAAAACACACACTGTTTCAATTTGACCAAAGTACAGATGTAACCACTGACCACACACACACACAC
>NW_023339674.1:1662642-1664094 GCF_004916995.1 Morone saxatilis
CACTCTCACAGACACACACACACAAACACACACACTCAGTTTGTGTCTCATCTGAAAAAAAACAAGGCTAAAAACTGGAAATATTTTAGGATTTTATTTAATGAACAACAGTGACTGTATTTTTTTCTTCTTATTATTATTTATTATTTATGGTTAATAAAAATAATAATATAATAATATATATTAGGTAGCTCTGAGGCATTGTGGGAATTTATTCATCAACAGGGATGTTTGTGTTTTATGATGTTTGAGCCTCTGTAACTGCTTTCACTCCAGATTACAGTGACACATAAACCCTGTTTACACCTGCTATTAAAGTGAGATCTGGACTCAATATCCCGATAAGGAAACATAGACATTGATGGTTGAAGGTGTAAATGTGCTGTGATCTGATCTGGAGTCTGTGTGCAGGTTTTGTTGCACACAGATACAGATACAGATGTTAGTTTTAATATAAAATTCAGGTTGTTCAAATTTAATTAAAAAAAATATTGTTCTATGAAAACACCAAAAGACAAGTTTTCCAACAGAACAGCTGTTAACGAGGCATTGAGACACACCGGGACAAACTGATGCAGCGTGTTTTATACGAAGGAAGGAATGACTTTGCAAGAAGGGACAAAGTTTCTAAAGTTTTCCCAAATGCAACAACTCACAAATGATGAGATTTTTAAGGCAGTGTGGTTCTGCGCAGGAGGACAAACATTAATGAAAGCAAGTGTAAACACGAAGGCAAGATCGGATCATTCATTATCTGGAAAACGATTCCGGATCCAACCGGCTGTAAACGCGGTTTTAATGACGTGTGACACTGTTCGCTGTGATATTGGAGGTGTTTGTGCACACTGTGTCTGTGTAGCAGGAGTGTATCCTCCATATGGTGTGTGACGTGTCTCAGGTAACGCTAGTTTGCAGTCAGTTGACATTTCCTCCACCTCCCGCCTCCCTGCCAACGACAAACACTACCACCAGAGTCCTGACTTGTTCCTGGAGAGCGACACGTCTCATTACAGCAAACGAACTCATCAGATGAGCTGTAAATCTCTGAACATGAAACCCTGATTCTGTTTCTACTCGGTTGTATCTTCTTAAGAACGATGATATCATCCGGCGCCGCCTCCAGAACCATCAGAGTGGAGCATCTTAACGCAACATTTGGGATCTTTGAAGGGAGAAAATAAAAGACAAATCAATGCCTTCTTTGAACATGTGTGCTGCTGTTTCATCCTGTTAGCTGCTAACAGAGATGATAATCACCAAGCAGGGGTCAGAGGTCGAACACATTTATATTTATATACCAGTTTACTGGCTGGTTTCCAGTTGAACTCACTGGAGGATCCGCAGAGTTTAGAGACCCGGGCTGATTAGCGGCTCATTGTAACGGGTTTGGGAAGGTTTCTGGAAGGTTTTTGGAGGGTTTTTTGGAGTGCTTGTTGTTGTGTGTGTGTGTGT
>NW_023339674.1:1664194-1667885 GCF_004916995.1 Morone saxatilis
ATATTAAATTATTATATTATTATAAGCTCTTGAATATATTCAAAAACAAGATATTTGTGTGGTTATAGGACGAATACATTTATGGGTGAAACAGCAGTAAAGTAGCGATAATATCGACATTATTACAGGTTGTGTTACTTGAAAAATGTCATCTGATACGATCACTAATTAAAAATGTAGCAGTAAACTAAGTATCAGAATATTAAAGTAACCTGATTACTTTGTTTCTTTTAGATTATCAATAAGAAGTATTGATGTGAGTGTTTATCCTGTACAACAACAGAACAATGTGACTTTAGAAAAGAAAATGGAGACAGAAACAATCAAGGATCAAAAATGTGTAATTTTATAGAAAACTGTAATGGATTACAGTTACCTTTTTTTGTATCCTGATTACCTCAGTTACATGTAATCTGTTACTCGACAAGCCTGGTGGGATGTGACAAACATGGGTCCCGGATCTCGCAGTGTGGAGTCTGATTTATTTTGTGTGTGAACTCAGTTATGATTTTTGTTCATAATCATAAGAATCAGCAGTTGTGTTATCTGAGGGTCGATTGCAGGGTTGAAGATATATTTTTTATTTTAAAAAATCTAATTGTTTCATTAACATCCTTTAATAAAATGATCATCACACAATAAACACGCAGACTAGATCAGGAGCCTCACGTTGTCCTGGGGCCACAGCTCACAGGAGGGCCAGTTCGAGTACCGCAGACATCACTGAGACAGCAAGCAGCCGTTTCTATTAAGGTTCATACTGCCGCTGCTGTGGGTCGGCAGTCTGAGCCCTGGAGTGGATGGAGTGAGGGACAGTTATGGAAGTTGTACAGTTTGATTTTCTGTTCATAAGAGTTCAAATCTGTAAGGACCAACAGAAGCAGGATGCTAAATGTATGATCTAAAAAAGGTCCCTCCAGATTAGATCCAGACATCACAAAGAGTTTGGTAGTCATTATTTTAATATTTCATCGTTTTTGGCAGCCTGATGTTGTATTTGGTGTCAGATATCACACATAGAGGGCTGTTTAAAGGTCCCTTCAGTCGTCTTTGACCCTTCAGAGTAAAGTTCCCAGAAAGCTTTGGTGTGTTTGATGGTAACTTATGGTACGTATCTCTGTGAACAAACCTTTAACAGCCTCATAAAACATTAATAACTCAAGATTTATATTCAAAACCTGTCAATCAGTGTGTGGGAGACATCATCCGACCAATCCTGTGGATGCTGTCGGTGGGCGGGACATCCTCGCTGTGTGTGTGTGTGTGTGAATAAAGTTAATTTATTCTGGGTGTGAGTCACGCTGATTTGTGGCCTTTATGAAAATGAATTCATACATCTCCTCATTTCATTAAAAGCTAAATCAGAGCCGCTCGGATCGATACCGAGGGCGAGGGTGCGTTTGTTTTCTTTTCCTGCTCGGACCCGGGCGGGCGGGAAGCTCTAAACAAACAGCTCTCACAGAAACATGCAGGACGTCTGAAATGTGTCTGAAGCAGCTCAGAGCCTCTCTCTCTCTTTTTCTCTGTACCCTCAGCATGTCTCTCGCCCGAGTCAACGGTTGGCCTCTCTCAGCCAAACATACGCAGAGAGAAAAAAGATCTTGGCCGCCAAAACACTGTTTCTGTTTTTGTTGTCTGTGTGCGCCTGTCGCTCTGCCAAGAGACATCGACACAGTCAGAGAGAGACAGGTAGAGGGTGAGACAGAGAGAGAGAGAGGCAAAGAGAGAGAGGCAGAGAGAGAGGGTGAGACAGAGACAGAGACAGAGAGAGAGAGAGGGTGAGACAGGGGTTAGATGTGTATACATGAAGAATTTGATAAAAAAGAAAGAAACCAAACTGAAGATGAAGGTGAGACGAGCGTCCTGATAGGTCCACCATTATTCTGTGCTGCTGTTAAAATAATAACAATAATAATCATAATAATGATAAATATAATGATAAAAATAAATATAAGCTCATACAGAAGCTTCAGTGTTTCCATTAGAGAACAATAAATTGGGTTCTGCAGAAGAACAATAATAAACCATTAATAATAACAACAGGTTTTAAGGCGGTATTGAGCTGTTTTTAGTGTAATAATAAAGGGAGAGAAATACGGAGAGGAAAGAGGGAGGAAGAGAAAAGTAGAAGAGCAGAGGGGTCAAAGGTCACAGAGAAAGAGAGGAACAGAGGTAGAGAGACACAGAGAGTGAACTGATAGTCCCACCATTCCTCTCTCGCTTTTTCTCTCACTCTCTCTTTTCTTCCTTTCTGGGAATCATCCAGTAGCTTGTCCCTCCCTCCTCTCCCTCCTCTCCCTCACTCCCACCCCTCTTCCTAGAAAACCGTCAGTTCATGTCAGAGAGAGAGAGAGAGAGAGAGCAGGGCTGGGCGAGGGACCTCCGGGGCCACAGAGTTTGACTTTCCCACAGAGAGAGAGAGAGAGAGAGAGAGCGGGAGACCTCTGCCCTCTCTCTCTCTCTCTCTTCTTGGTCTCATTGTTTACTTCTGTCTAAGTGCTCTAATGTGTGTGAGTGTGTGTGTGTATGTGTGTGTGTGTGTGTTACAGGTCACATGGGAGATGACAGCAGAGGTAGAACGAGGGCCGAACGAATGCAGAGACAAAAGTGTTCATGTTGGTTTTAGAGAGAGTGTTGTTGTTGTCGTTGTTGTTGTTGTTTATTTCCACGGTCCACTGCTCTCAGTCTTTAGAGGAAGCCCCCGAGAGGAAGAGGAGGCATGGTTGTTTCTAAGTGGATGCTTTTATTTTGGAGACTGTGGCTGAGAGAGAGAGAGAGAGAGAGAGAGATCTTTGAAAATAAAAGCATGGAGCGGCAGTGGTTGTCATGTTTGTATTTCAGAAACAGAATGTTTGAAGGACTTGAGTGGATGACAGAGAGGAAGAGACAAAGAAAGAAAGAGAGAGAAACAGGAAACAGAAAATACCTTTATTTTGAAGCTGTGAGAGAAAAGCAGGAAGTGAGTGGGGCAAAAAGAGCTTGTTCAAAGCACTTCAAAATAAAAGCATGGTTAGCAACAACAACATACTTTTTTTGTCTGATGGAGATAAAGAGAGAGGGAGAAAAGACTGAGTGATAAAGGGAAAGAGAGGAGATGGGAATGACACCCTTCAAAATAAAAGCATGGATGGCAACAACTTCTAAGCCTTGAGACTTTTACTTTGAAGTATGTGATGGACAGAATTAAAGAAAGAGGATGATAGAGAGGAAGCACTCTGTTATTGACACTTTTCAAAATAAAACAGCAAGTTTTTAAACTTTTATTTTGGAGCCTGTGACTGAGCATTCACTCCCAGTTTGTGTGTCCTGGTTTTCACTCCAACATGGTTTGTTGCTCCATCATCTCAGTGTTTGTCTTAATGCGTACCCCACCCTCACCCCCTCCCTCAGTGGGGGGTGGATGCAGACGGTCCGGTCTGCTCCCACGCCTCATTAGCATATTTAATTAACCTGGACAGGGGGGATGACGGCTGAATGAGGGGATGGGGGGGTTGATGGGGTAGGGGGGCAGTGTGTGAAAGTGCCCTCCAACACACACCCATCAGCACCCCCCCTCAGCCTCCCTCCCCCTGGTTGCCGTGGTTTCAGCCTGATGCTCTTTGTTTTAAGCTGCTGAAGCAAACAGACACAGTGAACAGCATGCAAAACAAGGCTGATAAATGCTGCACTTTGTCCCTGTGTGTGTGTGTGT
>NW_023339674.1:1667918-1668319 GCF_004916995.1 Morone saxatilis
GTGTGTGTGTGGAGGGGGGGGGGTCCGTCACTGCAAAAAGTTTTTAGAAATTGAATTGAACAATAAAACGTCTGTGATAACATTTAACATCTGTAACGTGATTATCTGATTAGAAACGCATCAAAAAGAGACATTTTACTAATTCAACCAGTTCATTTAAGGAAGAAATCTTTTTACACAAACTTCTGCTTAAAGTCTTAAGTGGAAATGAAAAGAGCTGATTTTTTAGATTTCACTGGTTCGGAGTCGTCAGTGAGTCATCAGCAGACCTGGAACGACTCTTTCCTTCTCACATTAACACATCGACTTTTTACAGTTTCCAGAGCAGCCTCAGAGGAGATAAAGGGACTGAAAAGAGTGATGTGTTATCTGATTAAAGCCGCTAAACACACTGAATAAAG
>NW_023339674.1:1668419-1668728 GCF_004916995.1 Morone saxatilis
CAGTAAATAAACTACACTTAATACATGTACCATTATCAGTAAAAGAGGCTGAGGAATAGCTAAACATTGATGAATGAAATGAAGTCCAAGTGTTCATTTTCGTTCGTTTTTTATTTTTATTATGCGGTTGGGAACTAATTCTCAGGCTCCTTTTCCTTGTGTTGAGACTTATGGTTCAGTACCAGCACAATACAATTCAGTTGTCTAGTTCTACTGGTCTTATTTTTTTTAACACATCTTGGACTGTGTAAACACCACTGGCTACAATAGAAACAAACTTAATTTTTATATCCCTGACAGTGAAGAGGT
>NW_023339674.1:1668815-1670686 GCF_004916995.1 Morone saxatilis
TGACCAATGTGCATTTTCACTGTGTAAAAATTCTCTCTTCAGATTTTTCTTCTCTATTTGTGGAATATTATCATATGATATAAGTTGGGTGACTTTTAATGACTTTTACAAAGTAACAGAAATAAACAGCAGTTAGCTTTTCATTAAACGTTTGTAGTTTTATTTGATGCATCAGTGAACTCATGGGCGACACTCTCAAATGTTTTTTCAGAAGCACAGACTTTTTTAGGTTTATAAAATAAATTCAACTTTGTGTTTTCCCCTCAGTCTCTCAGACTGGACTGAAGTTCTATTACTGGGGTAAAAGCACCAATAGCTCCACCGTAACATTGTCATGAGGGGTTGTTGTCTTGTGTGTGTCGTGTTTCATTCAGTTGTATCACCTCAGTGAGCAAGCTAGCTATCTACAGTAGCTTATCAAATATGGACATAAAGTTTTTCATGAGGAGTATTTTTGACTCTTTTGAATTGACAAGAGTGAAAATCAGACATCCTTAACATTTGTTGTGTTTTGGTTTCAGAATGATGAAGAAAATTCGAGAACAATTTGACACATAGGACACAACTTTTGTCTACCCCTTGAGACTCCACAACCAAGTGTGCGTACCAAACTATTTTCCCTTCATGCACTGCCTCCATCCTATCTTCCCATGGCACTGTGAGCTCAACTGGCTGCACTGATTGTTTTGGCCATAACACCCCGTGTGTTCACAGTCTGTTGCTATAGATTCTGGGATCCTGGGAAATGGAGCTGCCTGGTCAGGACCACACCCATTCTACATTCCACCCCTAGTGACAAGAGCTTGGATGTTAGTCACCTACTGGTGGAGTCTGCAGGTTCCCCTTTCCTGAGGAGATGAATTCTTTGTTGGATCCCTGTTGGGCTCTCATGGCTTGCCTCTGGCCTCTTTCTCTCCACCGGCTCTGCCAGCTTTCTGAGCACCTGATTGTACCATCTGAACTGGCTCTGTGTCAGTAATAATACAATAAAAGCTCCTTCAAACTTTTATTATTCTCTGTATTATTGCTGAAACATAACTGAATGGTGTCTGATTGGGTTGGCTCAGCTTCATTAGACAGGTTATAATAGTACAGTACAGTAGATATCATATAATTAAGTACAACTACTCCAACATATATTTGTGAGATGCAACAAAGAACAGAATACAATCAATGTATCATGCTATGTATATAAAGTATACTAATTACAGAATGTAAAGGTGCAATATGTGACAAACTAATACACTGTAAATAGTTCAATATTTAAATAGTAGAATCTCATCAAATTAAATAAAACTACTGAAATATATATTTATTATGAAAACAAAGAAGAAAAGAAAAGAGCAAAAAGTTTATATATATAATCATAATACATGACATATAATTATATCCAGACTTAATTAACTTGAATGTATGTGTATACAATACAGTGCAATTTCATAAATACTTAAATTATAGAACATTTATATTTTGTATGATCTCTTACACCATTGCTATCAATCAACCCTGACAGGCCAGATTGCTCTTTTATTTCAGATAACTGCAGCTCTGGAAAAAGGCTCCTCATTATGCACCACATGGCGGATTCTGGTTTATTCCTTATGCGATGTACAATGTGACATTAAATAGTTTTCCCAATAATAGTAGACAAAAATGTTCACTTGTGTGTATCTTACATTGATGGCAACTTGTCCCACCTCAGCTTCACCCAGACTCCATCCCCTCTTATCCTACATTTTGTTTTTCTGTTTTTTGTTCCCAATCGGAAATAGTGTTATCTCAAATGTTTCTCGAGAATAACTTTTGCTTGGTTTTTTTTTTTAGTCTGCAGACTCCACCTAGTAAGGTGACTAACATCTTATAACTCCTCT
>NW_023339674.1:1670786-1676952 GCF_004916995.1 Morone saxatilis
CTGTTGATGGGGCGGCAGTTGTTGTTGTTGTTGTGGCCAGGTGTTGTTGTCGTTTGTGGGGCGACAGTTGTTGTTGTTGTGTGGCAGTTGTTGTTGTCGTTGTTGGTTCAGTTGTTGCTGACAGGTATTACACAAACTTGTCCCACAACAGGGCAGGTCCGCTGCTAATGTTACAACATTTTTGCATGAAAGGTAGGCTACCCAGGCTGTCAGCAGCTGCACACAGGTTTTGGCAGATGCACAGCCAAAGGCTGGAAGATGTTGTGACCCATCTGTCACTGTGAGAAGAATCACTGTTTTACTCTATGGAGGTACATTGCTGCTTTATTTAGCTAACTTTAAGAAGAATTATTTTGATATTTTACTTAATTTAAAATAAGAAATACCACAATGTACAAATACCAGAAATGCAAGTCTTGATTAAAAAACTGATTAAAAAAGAATATTAATGGTAAAAAGTGTCTGCCGTGATGCACCACAGAGCTGGCACAGGAAGTCATGTGGCCATCAAACTCTTTACTCCAGTCATTAGTCATTAAACTGCTGTTAATGTGCAATGAGTCGATTAAGTGTAATACCTAGGGCACCTCGTGTGCACATATACTGGATTATTATTATGTTATTTCTGCAATTATTCAATCATTTTACCATGTGTGAGTAGAACAACTGTAACAAACAAATTTCATTACTTTCCTTCCACCCGCTTGATTGTCCAGGATCTCACATGTAGTAATTTATTTGAAATACTTTGTAACGTAGAACATATTTGGGGAGTCAAACTCTAAAATAAAAATGAAAGATCACCAGTCGGCTTGAAATGCAGCCGGTCCTCCTCTGCCCTTACATTGTAAATGGAATGGTGCATTTGAGAGGTAGGTGGTTAAAGTGTTACACTGGTAGGCTGTTACTGCAGGAGTAACAGGGACTGAACCAGAAAAAAACATATCATTTATTTGAGAGGGCAAACATCAAAGTTATACTACTTATCCAAAGTAATATTATCTTATTTCTAACTTTATATATACTTACATGAGTAGTAGCTGAGTTGCGTTATCTTGTGTGCAGCACTCAGCATATGCAAGTGCACTCGCAGCTCCCAATTGACTTAGAAAATGTCTGAGAGGACTGCGGCTGACACAGGTGAGGACGATGCAGCAGCCTTGAAGATTTGCTGGCTGGGGTTCCAGATGAAGTAGCTACAAATTGAAGTGCAATTTGTTAATGTTGACGGCAAGAACACATAACTTTACCCAGTACATGTATCTTCACTGAAGGGTAATAGGATGACATAAAGAAAGTTGCCTACTTGAATGGAAGCTGTTATACACATTGGCTCTGAGGAACATGTACTGGTGCTGCTGCTGAACACTGCTGATTTGTGCAAGTTTGACACAGAATGCTCAGCTGTAAAGTTGGAAAAAATAATCAGTAAATGACGATCAGCAGCTCAAAAGTCATAATTAAATGTCTGAGTAAAAATCTGAAAACTCTTAATATTATTATTGTTTGACAAAAGGTTTAAAATGGTGTTCTGATCCTGCCACTACATTATTTCCTTCTAAATTTTCTTTATCTGCTTTCTTACTCTTCAGACTGCTTTCTTGTACTGCTGTAAATGAATTAAGTCTTATCTACAATTTTTTTCAAAGATATGAACTTTGTTTTGTTTAATTAAATAATCATCTTGTGATAGTTAGTGTCAGATTTAAATTCATTTCTAAAATCAGTTATGGTAAAATGAGAAACTTCTTAAAAGTGTTAAATAGTGGTCTCTAGTAACAGCAGAACCTGTAATGTTAGAATAAAAGGGGTTACCTGTGCTGAAGAGCGCCCAGATCAGAGTCAGAGAAAGGATCAGCTTCATCATGATGAACAGGTAAATAGTGTAGATTAGTTTTCCTGGGTGGTGATACTACACTTTATCAGTGCCACTGCACTTTATATACTGCTCAGGTGTGAATACATTTACGACAGATGCCTGCGTAAGAACAGAGGGCTTGGGTGTGTTGTTTTTTTAATATGACCCTTCAAATACACACCTCATCTTTTGTCAGTTGGAAAATGATCCTTTCAACACACCTTCCCACACCCTTTTTTTCAATTTCAGTTGTGAAAAATATAAATACTTAAATTCCAATATTTAAAAACAATTTCTTTTTACTGTGGCTTTGATACTATTTATCCTCCCCTGCTTTCTAAAAAGATTTTATATATTTTCTATTCATATGATTCAGTTGTCTTATTTTTTAACACGGACTGTGTGAACACCAGTGACTACAATGGAAACAGACTTAATTTTTATATCCCTGACAAAGTGTGATATTTTTATAAACAGATTAGAATCTCATTATTCTCAATAAACCAAAAGCAATACATTTTATATATAAGTATTATAAAAATATTGGAACGTGTAAAGGGTACTGACCAATGTGCATTTTCACTGTGTAAAAGTTCATCCTTCTTCTTTATTTGTGGAATATTGTCATATAATATAATTTGGGTGACTATTAATCACTTTTACAAAGTAACAGAAACACACAGCTGTTAGCTTTTCATTAAAGGTTTGTTGTTTTATTTACAGCATCAGTGAACTCATGACGAAGAACAAACAAGTTAAGAATTTCCTTGATGCAAGAAGCATTGATCATGTTATTGTGTTAGACATTGTTCTTATAGGGAGGTAACTGTCTGACTTACTCACAGGTTATTATTACATCGCTTGCTTCGCATTTGCTTCTTGCTTTTTATCATCTGGAATGTTGTGAAACTGGCAACCGTCTGTACACTAGATTCAATGATGATGTTAATTACGTTTGTCACTGCATTGGTGTTTCTTTTATATCTTGTTGTTACGCCTTAATGTTTGCAGAGGTGGAGCGGGGTGGAGGAGTGGCGGTGGCTTCTGGGGTTCCATTCGGAAATTATGTAAAAGTTCTGTTACTGGGGAAAAAACTCCAATCGGTTCACCCTTACATTGTTGTGTGTTAGGGTTAGGGTTACTCAGTCGTGTCACTGAGCGAGCAAGCTAGTTAGCTACAGTAGCTTATGAATATGATATGAAGTTTTTAATAGGACTTTTTTGCACCTCTTTTTTAATTAAAAATTAAACCTCCTCCATATTTTATAGTTTCTATTTCTAATGATGAAGACAGTTCGAGAACAATTTGACTCATAGGATGTAAGATTATCTTTTTTCCTGGGCTTCTATCATATTTTTCTCAAATTATGTACAGATTTTCAGGCATTCTTTGATCACAACTGCCATGAAAAATAATGCATATATAGTTGTATGGGAATGTTTGGCCACCCCTTGACAAATAACACTTTTTTTTTTTTAAATATTGAAAAGATGTAAACACAGCCCCTCGAGGGTATGAAACATAAAACACAATATTCATGCATTCTTTTTTTTATTTCATAAACTGAACAAAAATAGAAAACATATTTTGTGGCGTGTGCAAAAGTTTTGGACAACTTACACTGTCAGTACGAAAAATTACACAAATGTGTTATTTCTCGAGGGGTGGCCAAACCTTTGCATACAATTTTAGCTACCCTGAATGAGAAAAAAAGGACTTTTGTTAGTTTGAACTGCCTTCTTGCCTATTCAGTCAGCTACCTTGGTAGTATGTTCTCAGTATGCTCTCTTAGAGTTTGCTATCTATCTTTGTTTGCTTACTTGTGCGTTTCATCTGCCTAACCCAGTTCTCCTTGTACTCCAGGACCTAGCTCCACTGCCTGCCTGCTGGCTGTCATGCCATCTACACCAATCCACACTCACCCACCCATGCAGCCAGCCTCGGTCTCCTTCCACCACTGCTCCCTGCTCCCCTTGTCAAATAAATTCCCTTATATAATATATATAATATACATATATATATATATATATATATAATATAATATGATATGATATGATATGATATGATATGCAGATCTGGATACATCTGTTCTTAGCATTTTGGATAAAAACACCACAAATGAGCCACAGAATGTTGTTGTCAGAAAAGCTTTATTAGGCAGGTTATAATATGTACAGTACAGCAGATCTCAAGAAAAAACTAAGAAATGTATATAAATAATCATAAAATGTGAAAATATATTCAGAATACATTGATATAGGTCCAATATCTGTTAAACATATTGTTCTGACAAAGTCTCCTCATTATTCACCATATGGCTAATTGTGGTTTATCTATTATACGATATAGATGGTGATATTTAGTGCCAGATTTAAATTCCTTTCTAAAATCGATTATGGTAAAACGAGAAACTTCTTAAACTTTTGAAATTGTGCTATCTAGTACCTGCAGAAACTGTAAAGTAAGAATAAGCAAATAGTGTAGATTAGTTTTCCTGGGTGGCCTGGTTTTGTGCACCCATTTGGGTTTTAAGCGGCGATATTGCTGTGTTATTTTCGGTTTTCAGCGCAGCTATCTCCCCTCTCAAGGTGGTAGTTACCTCTGAAATCTCTGCCTCAATCTTGTTGCAGATCTCCGACTTCATAAGTGTTAGCTCTGAGTGGAGTGATGATATGGCCTTTAGCACGTCGTTGCTATCTGCCTGCTGGGCGATCTCACCGGCTCTCGTCTCTGTAGCCGAGCCCGAGGCTGGCCTGTCTCCTCGTCCAGGTCAAGTTTTGCATTAGTTTTTCTCAGCATTTTCGACGTGCCCCTTCTTGTGTAAAAGTTCTCAAACTGTTACTTGGTAAATTCCCCAAAGTTTCGTTCATATGGTTTTGTTGAAATGCAGTTTAAAACTTAAAATCTGCGAGAGCTGCTGGTGAGTGCGTCCTACTCGTTCATCGCTCCCACTGTCGAGAAGGACGGATCTTATATGTACACTGAGCCCCCACTGAACAATGTGACCACCACATGGACTCTGAGAGAACAGTCTGTACAACGGTGCTGATTTAATTTGTAGCTCTCTCCCTTGGAAATAAGGTGATTTTAGTTTCTGGGGTGTTTCTCAGTGGTGTTCATTATTCAGCCTGGAGTATGGACACTGTTTTGGGTGTCTAAGTTGTTACTGTGATCTAATTGTTAAATTAGGATTTGGACTATGCTTAGAATGCCCAGTGACTTCATTTGGGGCGGGTTTTTCCTGTCTTTGGGGACAGGAATGGGGAGGGTAAGCGCTGCTATTCAAATTTTTTGTGTTTTAGTTTCCTTTTGCTAAACGACTGGAGACTAGGTTCACTCTTTTATATAATTGCTTGCACCCTGATTAATTCCTCTATACTCAGTACCTGTTACTTAATTACTTTCCAGCTTTGTGGCTCTTATGTCAGGTTCACTTAAACTCAGTACTTGGAATGTCCAAGGATTATTAAAAGGAAGAAGATTTTAACATATTTGAAAAAAAAAAAAAATCTGATATAGCACTACTTCACATCTGAAACTCAAAAGGGACTGGGTAGGCAAAGTTTACTTCTCCCATTCACAGAACAAGAAAGGCACAGCCATTCTCATAAATAAGAACCTTCCTTTCATCTTGGAACATGAAGAAAAAGATTCAGAAGGGAGATTTATTTTGATCAGGGGTTCGATTCTTGAACAACATATAACTATTCCCAATATTTATGCCCCAAATAATGATTCACCCCAGTTTATGTCACAAATGATTTTGATGTTTAACCATCATTGCAATGGCCTGGGCTTCTTAGCTGGCGATTTTAATTGTATAATGAATGCCTCTCTGGATAAATCCTCCTCTGCAAACATGTCTAACCCGAAGACGTCTGCCGTCCTTAAAAATGTATGCACAGATACTGGATTGATAGATATATGGCGACACTTCAATCCTAAAGTGAGGGACTACACGTTTTATTCACATCCTCACAATTCGTATTCTAGACTAGACTATTTTTTTATTCCCAAAAACTTTTTACACTCTGTTACGACCCGGCTCGTGGGGANNTGACGGGTCAGAGTTTTGTTTAAAACATTTTGTAAACATTCTGGTTTATATTGCTTCCCTTTTCCCCACGAGCCGGGTCGTAACATAAATGGGGAAGCAACATGAACCAGAATGTTTTTGGTAAGATTGCAAGTTATTTATTTGCAGGGTTCACAAGGAGAACAGGAAAAGGGCTGTTGGATGCTGCTTAACTCAAAGAAATAAATATAACTTAAAGAGGTCTCTCCAAAATGAGAGATAGCCACTAGCT
>NW_023339674.1:1677052-1682006 GCF_004916995.1 Morone saxatilis
ATTAGAAAAGATCACCTCTACAAACAAAAACAAGCTGGTGGGCTTGCTCTTCCTGACTTTTGCCTCTACTACTGGGCTTCCAATATCAAAATGTTCTTAGTGTGGTTGGACAACTTGGCCGAACCTCCTCTGTGGCTGGGCTGGAGCGGGAGCAATGCCAGCTGTACAGTTTGTGTGCACTGTGCAGTGATCCTGTCTGCAGTGGCCTTCGATAAATCATCATACAGAGTATAGTGAGAATCTGGAGGCAAATTCAGACACACTTTTGGATTGGTTCGTTCTCCTGCTCCCCATAGCTGGGAACCCTTCATTCCTACCATCCCATCTTGATAATGGATTCTTACAGAGTGAAAGACCTTGGTTTTCACACAATTGGTGACCTTTACCTGAGTGGAACCTTTGCCTTGTTTGCTAAATTGCAAACAATGTTGCTCCATCAACTCTAGGCATTGTCTCATTCAGTTGCGCGTCATCCACAGACTCCACTATTCAAAATCAAGGCTCAACAAGATGTTCCCAGACATATCCCCTCAGTTTGATAAATGTAATACAACAGAGGCAAACTTTGTCCATAGCTTTGCTCTCTGTCCCAGAATAGAAAGATATTGGACACATTTTTTTTAAACGCTCTCTGATATACTCGACACCCACATCAAACCTGATCCTGTCTTAACTGTGCTAGGAATTTCAGATGCCACATCTGCATTAACGAGAGTGGCAGCAACTTCTCTCTTATTGCCTTATTACAGCAAAAAAATGAATCCTGACAGAAGGAAGTTCCCACTTTTAAGCTGTGGCTCAATGAAATGACCAATACCCTTCACAATGGAAGAATAAGGTTCTTTTTGAAGAATAGACAGTCACAATTTGATAAGATCTGGCTGCCCTTTGTCTGCTACCTGAGAAACAACCAATGATGTACACTCCCCGTGTAGTTTACTGGACAATACAATTTTCATTGCTTGTGTTTTACTATATTTTTACTACTATCTGGTTCAGTTAAGTTATATTGATACTATCTGTTGTATTAACTTTGCTTTTCTTCAGTGAAAATGTACACTACATTCTCATGTCCTACATTTTGCAATCCTTCCTCAATAAAACATACTTGACAAAAAATTCTATTTTATTTATCTTTTCTGACCTTTTCTATGTGTTTATCATGAAGAACTATAAACTTTCACTTCATTATACAACCTTGTGTTATGCAACCTTGTGTTGTATAATGATGAATACATTTCCTTGATTCCTTCATAGTCTTTTATGCTGTTTTTCATGCAAAAACATTTCATGGTTAGCTTCTAAGGTATGTAAGACATTAAGGTGTGAACATAAGACATAAAAGAAACACAAAAGGCAGTGGCAAACATTACAGTCTGTATAATTATCACTATTGAAAATAATAAGGTGTGAGTAAGGACATGACTACGTCAGACAGTTACCTCCCTGCTGGAACAATGTATAACCTAATGACATGATCAATGCTTTTGCATCAAGGAAATTCTTAACATTATTTTCTTTCGTCACGAGTTCACTGATGCATGAAATAAAACAACAAACAAATACAACTTCAATAAAATGAAAAACAAACAAAAAACATACCGCTGTGCATTCATGCTACTTTGTCAAAATTATCAAAAGTTACCCAAATGATATGATAATATTTCATCAATAAAGAAGAAAAATCCCAAAAGGGCATTTTTATACAGGGAAAATGCACAATGGTCACTACCATATACACGTTCCAAGATTCGATTATGTTTATAATACCTTTGCCAACTTAATCCATTGGTTTTAGTTTATTAAGAACATTCTAATATATTTATTAAAAAAACATATCAGACTTTGTCAGAAATATAAAAATTAACTTGATTTATATTGTTGTCAATGGTGTTTATACAGTCCAGTGACTTTTATCAAGATGTAGACATGAATTCATCTATCATCTATCTTTTCAGAAAGCAGAAGAAGGTAAAAAGTATCAAAAACAATCCATTGGTAGAAAATTATTGATTATTATAATTTTGGTGTTTTTTAGTAACTAGTTAAATCCTGGTTTTACATTAAAGCATAAGTCATAATAATCTAATGATTTTAAATATAAAAGTATAACAGTTTTCAGCATTGACTACTTTCACTTGTAATACTTTAAGCATCTTTTTCTGATTATATTTACATATATACTTAAGTAACATTTTCAACGCCGGGCCTTTCCTTGTGGAATATTTTTACAGTGTGGTATTAATACTTGCACTTACTTAAAGGAACCCCATGCATAGCAGAGTGCGCACGCAAACAGCTGCAGTGCGCACACGGAGCACCTGTTTTATTTCTAGGCGATTTCCACTACTAGGAAAAGGCAAGATTTTAGAAATAAAGACACAGCAGGACCGTCAGTAGTTCAAAAAGAACGTAAACAGGTCCTTACAAATGCAAGAGAACAACCCAGGCAAACAATAGAACAGAGCTTTCACACTTCAAACACCTAAAAACTTTGGGACAGTATGAAATCAGTTACAGACATGAACAAATTATCACTGTGGAGGAACAACAAAAGTCAAATGAGCTGAATTACTTTTCCTTGAGGTTTGAGTCACAGAACGTCTCTCAGCAGTATGACAGTATGTTGTTGTCTTTGCCAGACACTGATGTCACCTGCTGGCTGGAAGGGGACCCGCCCAGTGTACAGTCCCTTTTTAGTAAGGTGTGCACTAAGTCCACTGGTCCAGATGGACTGCCAGCTTTTTTGCTTAAAAGCTGTGCAGAGGAACTAACATCAGCATGGTTTCCCATATCCCAACGGTCTTTGGACACTCACACTGTCCCAGCTTTGTGGAAGAAGTCAATCATAACACCAGTGTCTAAAAAGCTCTTTGCCTCGGTGAATAATGATTGTCGTCCTGTAACTTTGACCTCTATTGTCAGGAAATGTTTTGAGAAATTTGTAGTATCCCTGCTCAAGAAAGAAGTCGAACCAGATGTAGACACATGGCAATTTGCCCATAAGCAGAAACGCAGCACTGAAGATGCATTTCGCACTTTATTTCTAAACACCTTCAGAACACAAACACCTATGCTAGAATTGTATTTATTGATTTTAGTTTAATACAGTGCAACCTTATCTTTTATTCTTTTTTAACTAATATGACACAACAAGTAAAAGTTAATGGGACATTGTCAAAGACCAAACGTAGTCAGCGGTCCCACAAGGTTGTGTGGTATCACCTATACTTTTTAAACTGTACACTAATGACTGCAGGAAAGTACAGCCCAATAATCATATTATAGAATTTGCTGATAATACTGAATATTAAGCCTTCTCCACAAGGACATGGACCCTTCTGTGTACCATGATAAGATGAGATCTTTATCAAGTGGTGTGACACCAACCATCTTTTTCTAAATGGAGATGGTCTTTGACCAGAGGCAAGTGACTGACCGCAAGCCAGTTGTCATCAAAAACCAGAAAATCAGCCAAGTGTCCTTGTATAGATATTTAGGTGTTCATTACCTGTGAAATCAACTGCAGCAGAAACTGTACTTCCTAAGGCGACTGAAACTGAACGAAGTGAGCAGCCAGATCATGTTGATTTTACAGGGCGATCCCAGAGAGCATCATTAGATATGGAATCACAGCAGGGTTTGGCAACTTAACAGTGTAGCTGAAAAGCAGGTTGGCCAGCATGCACAAAGTAGCTATGAGGATAATAGGGAGGAAAGAATATGAGCCCATACAGAGCCTGTATCAGCACACAGTCATGAAACAAGCAGCAAAAATCATTGTGGACCCTCAACATGTCCCCTTCTCTGGAAATGAACCTCTGCCATGAGGAAGAAGACTCCGTGTGCCAAAGTGCAAATCAAACAGACTGAAGTTATTGTTCGTCCCGACTTCTATCAAGCTGCTGAACTCTAATACTTAATCAGTGTGTAATAAACAAACCAGCACTGAAGCACTTTAATTCTTATAGTTTCTTACAGTCTCTTTTTAAGCTGATGTATTGTCAGTGTTAAAATGTATAGTGTCTTTTATGTTTTAAAATGCTTCACGTTGATTTTGTGATGGGTTTCTGTGAAGCAACAGATTGTAGCACTGTGCACAAGACAAATTTCCCCTATTTCAGTGAAATACTGCGAATGTATGTGTCCTTTCCAGAGATGGGGGACTCGAGTCCAGTGACTTGACTGGAGTAAGACTTAAATCGCCAGATTGAGGACTTGGGACTTGCTTGGTTAACAGTGATAAAAGACTTGACTTGACTTTGACTTGCTATTCATGACTTGAGACTTGACTTAGACTTGCATGAAATGACTCGACAAGTCATTGTTATCTTTATTATTATGTGAATTATCAAAAAAGAAATGTTTTTTTCGATCGGATGTTTCCTGTTTCATGTGGGCGAACCTGGCAACCTGTAATCTAACCAAGTGACGCACCTATCACTGACTGCAGCGGTTGTAGAGAGGCCGGAGCGGAGCACTGGAAGATGGAACTGGGATCAGCTGCTGTGCCACAGACACGGGAGCTCCGGGATGACATTGAGATAGCCTGGTCTTTATTTTACTACTGCATCCGAGCGTGCACACTCTCTTTCTCTCGCTCGCTCACTCTCGCTCGTCCACTCACACCTTACGCACATACACACATTTTACGCACAGCTTGTTCCCCAAGGGAATTACGCTACTCTTATAACACTTGAAGGGTGACCAGTAGAATCAAAAGTTACATTAGCCAAATAAGAGGTTTCTGATATACATAAACACAATAAGCAGTAACAAACACTCCAGTCAGTATAGTTAGCATCATCTTTGAATAGAGTGTAGATGGGTTGCCAGTTTCACTGCATTCCAGATTATGAATAAACAAGAAGTACATGTTAAGAAAGGGACGTTATAATAATGTGTGAGTAAGGACATGTCAATGTCAGACTGTTACCTCCCTGTCAGAACAATG
>NW_023339674.1:1682106-1687838 GCF_004916995.1 Morone saxatilis
CAAAAGTTATTCTCGAGAAACATTAGAGATAACACTATTTCCGATTGGGAAGGCTTTTACCCCAACCGCGATCAGAAAGGGAATGTGTGTAAAACAATACAGAATGAGTACTTTTTAATTAGTACTTATTACTTATTACTTATTAGTAATTAAATTCTCAACATATATATAAATATTAAATACAACAGTGTAAAATAAACTTAAAAGCAAGGCATCATTCTCATCACAGTAAACGTTTATTCTACAAATCAGAATGAACAACAAACCAAACACGTAATCCACATGACTAACAAATAGGGAAAGAGGAGCTCTTTGGCTTACAGCTGCAGACCTAAGATATCATACATCTGATATATAAAACTTGACATTACAAACATAGTGGTGTTTCATCAGTGCTTTCAGAAAGCAAGTTCAGTAAAAATTTGCTTTCACTATGTGTCTTGAATTGAATGGTTTGTTCTAACAAAGTCTGATTGTACGAGCAAAATGAATGTGTTCAGTTCATCCCTTTGGATCATGTACCAATACATTTAAATATCATACTGCAGAACACTAAAGGGTTCCTTTAACAGGAGGTTAAAGCTCTTCTTTCTTCTTCAAGATTATCTGCCGCACCATTTCAGCAATTTTGGGTCGGATTTCTTTGACAGAAACTTTTGGTCCCCACGCATCCACTACTTTGCCATTTACATCAATTAGATACTTCCAGAAATTCCAGTCAGGCTCATGCCCGGAAGACTCTGCAGAGGATAAGAGAAGTATAATAAGTTGAAGCCTTCACAATTTAAAAACATTCTTTCAAACTACAGTGTGTTTCCCTTTAGGAGCCTGAAATTGATGTTTATGTTAATGCCAACGTACCTACCAGCCTACCTTATTCACAGCAGCCATTTTGATCCCATTCGGGTCAAACAGAGTCAGTCTGCTATTGTGCATGCTGGCTAACAGGAAAGGCTCTGTTACACTACATGGAATGAAATCTTAATTAGTGTCATCGGTAATACCTGTGTTTACCCTACTACTTCATGTCAAACTGGCTGCAGTGAAACAGGTCTGTTGGGTAAAAGGGGGCGTGACAATGGGTGTGAATGCACATGGTCGCAGCTATTGCGCATTTGCACTTCCTTGGAAGTCTCACTTTTTGGCATTGACGTCCCTCCCAACAAAGCAGACCAGCACAAATAAGATCTTTCCCTGTCATTAACACTGTAATACCTCTGTGGATGATTTCACTATATATACTGTATGTATTGTCCATATTCTGTTATTTGTGTCATTTTATACTTTCTGAATATCTAACATTTTCCTCATAATGATGTGTTCCACTGTGTTAATTAGAAACTTGGTCGTCTTTTAAGCTAATTTGTTTAATGAAGAATCATTTGACCCAGGAACAAGCTCACACAAGTGCACCAACAACATACCGCCTCACTCACCAACAAGGTACTTGTACACATTGTTGGCCCCGGTTCCGATGACAGCGATTTTACTGAACAGAGGGAAGGAGACGCCGTAGACTCTGCGCACAAAGCTGTCGATCTCCTTGTCGCTTCCGGGCTCCTGCTGCCCAAACTGGTTGCAGGGGAAGGCCAGCACATTGAAGTGATACGGCCCAAAGTCCCTCTGGAGCTGCTGCAGGTCTTTGTAGTGTTCCTCAGTGAAGCCACATTCACTGGCTACATTCACCACCAGGGATACCTAAAGCCACAGACATGAAAACCCTGCATTAACAATCTCCGACAATCACAAAACATGGTTTAAAACAAACAGCTGTTTAAATCCCTGAATGAGAAAAAGAAATACACAACATGCTTTGTGCACACCAACTGTTAGTTGTTTTAGCTTGTGTTTATTAGATATGACTCAAGAAGACAGGTTATATTTCTAATGCAATAGGTGATGTTGTTGTGTATGACCGTTGTTGAGTGAGCTTTGTTGCGCATGTAACCACACCCATACAGTGATGTCACAGTGTGCCGACACACCCTGATGTACGTCAATGCAGCAACGTTTTCTGCTTACTGGTTGAGATATTTCAGTGGATCACGTGTAACCATCCTCTTTCTAAGAAATCATTTTCCAGGAGTTTTTCTGACAATACAGGAAAGCACTTGCCCACATAGTTTACAAGAAGGCCTGGTATTGACAAATTTCCCACAGTTTTATTCCTCCTTTTTTAATGAAGTGATGCAGGTTCATTACAGGTAGGTGGTCAGCTGACCATTGTTCTCACCACAGCAGCGTCTCCGATGATTGGACTACAGTTTACTACAGTTTTCCTCTAACCCAGGTGTACATAGGCAATCTGAGGGGATAAAATACATTTAATGTGTCTGATCGGATCAGTGCTTTGGTTTACCTTTTTTATCCTAAGTGTTAGTGTAGGGATAGACCTGTGCAGGTGGACAGCATAGAAACAGCTGAGGATGTTAGTGCAGGTTAATACATGTCACAGCTTCGTGCCTCAGCTCACAGTCAGTAAGGAGGAGTCTCTGCACAGGACGGAAGAGCAGCTCATCACTGCAAAAGTAAGCACATGCACCCTTTGATTTATTAATTCCATTTAGTAGGATGACAGACTGACAGTTTGATGATCTAATGATCTAGTGCTGACATCTAGTGTCACGATGAAGCCACTCCATGAGTGAGATGTATCTGACCATCCTAAAGAGATCCTAAAAGGAAACCAAATCCTTTACAACAGTACACTACATATAAGATGTTTAGTACTGTGAGTAACTCGATGTGGTAATTGTGAGGCTTTGGAAGCATCTGTGAAAGAGACCCTAACTGGAGACATTAGGGAGGATTCATATTTTCTAATATTATTATTAATATTACCACTCTTTTTACTTTTTTTTATGAGTTTATCTTGACAGCACAGGACAGCACTTGCTTACTACAAACTGTGGCAAGCCATTGGTGGTCATCGTTTAAGTAACACTCTGTGTTAGCTTGCATTCGTAGCGGGCTTGGCTGTTCTCATCTTCTCTAACTGTAACATTAATCCGGCCACAGCACAGGCTAAAATACAATTCAACTTTTCCAGCACAACAGAGATTATTTCCTGGATATTTGGTCATTTTAATCAATTTCCAGGTGTTTCCATGACTGGAAAACTAAAATTCCAGGTTCTCCAGAACGGATAGGAACCATGTTTGAAAGGTGTTTACGGGAGCATCCTTAGAGGCTCTGCTTAAGATTTAAAAGACTTTACAAATGTACAATTCGAACAAGATTATAAGATTAATATTAAAGATTTAAATAATAAAGTTCCCTTCTACAGCCATATGAATATTGTGCTGCCTGCAAATAAATTAACATTTTTCTTTCCTGTCATGATGTATATGAGCAAAACTTGCAATAAAGAAAAGCCATGATAGGTAGAAACCAAATCGTGCATATTCTGCTTTAATGAGTGAAATCTGCAGTAGCTACAGGTAGTGGACTGTTCCAGCCTATTGGAGGCGGACTAATCCGGTCTAGTGATCCGTACCTTGTCTGAATAAAACTCTACGGAGCTGCTGCAGCTGCAGGCCTCTTGCCACGTAGACCAGCGGGACAACATGATGGGACACCCCCCCGAGCAGGCTACACTCAAACTGATCCACAGTCAGGCAGCTGTACTATGTTATTACATCTACACACATAATGTTAAACGAGACAGGTAAGAAATAAACATGCCCATGCAGCATTCACTGACACCGCAGAGAGGCTGGTTGGAGGAAAAAGGACCCTCCAACATCACGGATACGAACTCTAACGTTAAAACTTACCGAACCCCGGTATTTTTCCAGGGACACTAACTTCCCCCTGCTGTTCACCACTTTAAAGGTGTATAAATCTTTCTGTTTGCTCTCAGTGAGGCTGAATAAAATCAGTAACACGGCGAGCGCTCCGGGAAGCATCTTTTCAGTCAGACTGCCAACGCAACAGCAGCGGAACTCCTTCCAACTCCTGCTGGTCTCCTCCGTCCCGACCAGAGACCGAAAGGACGGACAACACTTCCGTCACTTACAAAATAAAAGCCTTGTTGAACAATGAGTACAATGTCAAAAAATATCATTTTGTCATAAATTACTTCAAAATAAGTTGTTTTTTTTCCGTAAGTCCAAAATATTCTATCATAAATATATTATTCTAAAATAAAAAAAAATATATAAATTAAAATGATGACTTAAACGAGTGTGAAAAAAGTTAAAAGTATGATTAAATAAATACAATATGTGACATATCAAGTCAAAAATCATGAGCTAGTAAGGCAAAATGTGTAATTTTGACTCTCTGTCTCAAGTTTTGTAAATATCCCTAATTTTGTATGCACTATAAATTTATATTTTTTCTTTAATTTTGTTTTATTGTTAAAATACAATTATAAAACACAACTTAATGGTTTATTTTTTATTCACAAATAAACAAATTTGTTTCTGTATTCATTTTTCATTTATCCTTGTTATTAAGCATCCCCACACATTTGTGTTTTGTCGTAATTATGAGATAGTAGGGAGTTCTGACCTATTAGGTCTGTCTCAAAATTATGAAGTCTAGTGTTTGAAAGTATTTTTTTACTTACTATGTCATAATTTTGACCTACCGTGAGTATTTTTTATTATTCAAACTTTTCATCAGCCTTATTTTTTTTTGTTTAGTAGTAAAAACCTGTTTATTATTGCGGTTTAATTTCCAGAGATAATGACCATTGATTAACAGTCAAGCAATCCATGATCCAGAGTTATCTGTGGAGGCTAAGGCTTGTTGGATGACTTCCATTTCAATTTAAATGGCCCTAAATAAAATAGAATTTGGCAACCCACAGTGAGCTACAAGCATTTAAAAGCCTTTAAATGGCTGTGAAAGTCCTTTTCATCGCAACCGGTGTTATTTTGAAGGCGTACTGGATAGAGAAGAGCTGGAACTGGAACAAAAACTTTTCCACCTCTCACTTGCAGCTCATTAGGCAAATGAAGGCAAGCACGCCATGGCCTACTTCTTTTTCTAGAGGAAAACAAATGAACACAAGCCAACAGTACAGAACAAAACCCAAATTTCTGTCCTCTGTATGAGACGTTTTCACAAACTGGGTCTCACTGGGGATTTAGGCTATGTCACATTCAGACAATAATTACACAGACTTCAGACAAGGTATATTTTGGTTATATCTTGTGTTCTGAAATGTAGTTTTGGTTTGAGCGAATGGCCTACATACTGTATGCCAAAATAAACAAATAACCCCATGAAGAGTGTCATTTATTTCTTGTTGCATTGCACAACACAGTATCCAGATTCTAAAACAAAGACTATGCCAATAAAGATGTATTTACGTGGGAACATTTTTGTACACAGTAAAAGGACGGATGTTTATTTGACCAAAACATCTACATAGAACATAATGAAGTGGTGAAAAATATACAAAATGAGACTTAACTTTAAACTCTTTAATTCATTTCCAATTTTCCAAACTTACTCATTATTCTTGTGAGTAACCTTCACTCTCCATGTAGGAAGAAAGTGCTTATATAGGATACAAAACGTGGAGTTAGTCTGTAACAAAAACATATTTTTTATAATTTAAAATAAGTGCTTATGAAATCATAATTAGCCTAGTTGTAGTAGAAATTATTTATTATTCATTACTTTTTACTCTTGCAATACTATGACTTTATTCTCGCAATATTATGACTTTATTCTCGTAATGTTACGACTTTATTCTCGTAATATTACGTCTTTGTTCT
>NW_023339674.1:1687938-1712666 GCF_004916995.1 Morone saxatilis
CCCCCCCCTCCCCCAGGAAGTCAACGCGAGTCCTTCCTACAACACAGGAAACACATTTGGGCTTTAATGGTGAGCATTTCTCTGAGTCGATGATATCTGCGTGCATGTTGACCCCTTCTCTCTTTCCGTCCCCTGTTGTGGAAGTTGAGTTAACAGTGTTGTGTCGGAGTCTGCCCCCCCCCCCCCAAAACAACAACAACATCAGTTTCGTTTTCCTCACAACTGAACATCAGCAGTAATCCCTGATCCACGGCTCGGTATGTCACACAGCCGCAGTGATCGTGGCTAAAGTAATAGTAATACGCGGTTGTTGTGTGTTTAAATAATATCAGGAGATATCAGTATTGCAATATTTTGTTTTGTGATATTTATTTTTTTTATCGGTTTTTGTATTTAAACTCCAAACCACTAGATAGCAGTGTTGTGAAACGTGAACCGAGGGCTTGTAATGTTGGATGTTACTGTGATGAATACAATCCAAAGTTCAGTTTTACTCGATTAGACGACTTCACAGGTGATCTAAGTGTGATGGAAACGAGCTGTGATGTTTGGATGAAGGTTAAATGTGTGACAAACAGCATTATATAACTACTGAGGTGTCCTCATCTAACAAAGCCTGGAAGAAAACACGTTTGTTTGCTAAAGACCCCCTAAAAAATCCACATCATGATTTTAATAGTTGTTTATTTTTGTGTAAATTAATTCTGTAATGCAAAAAAGTGATAATTCCCACATAATCGTGAATCGCAATATACGTCAAAATAATCACAGATATATATTTATTGTATTACAGAAGCTCATTGATTCACAATTATCGCAATATAGGAAATTCACCACGATTAATTTATGTTATTTATTGCGATACGCATCTATATTGTATATCGTCCCATCCCTAGGCACGAGACGCCTAACCATAAACTAACATTAGCCGTAATTAATTCCTAACAGCAGCCATGAAGGATACACAGTTAAAGGAGGAGACGGACGTTGACACGTCACTGCTCCTGCTTCGACCTCATGAGATGAGTTTGTGTTTAGAGGGTCGGTAAACATCGCTGACAAGAGTAGATTTATATTAGTGCCTCCTTTCAATCGTTTACAGCGGCGTAAACCTTTGGAAATGTGTGATAAGCACTGTATTAAGGCTGCAACTTACACACATTTCTTTGATCAATTAACCTGTTGACTGTTACTTTGATCTGTCAATAGATTATTTTGCTTATAAAATGAAAAACATATGTAGAAAAATAGGCTTCGTGCTTTCTGAAAGTTAGTTTTTTGTCAATACGAAACCTGTTAATTATCTGCTTCTTGTGGCCAATACAGGAAGATAACCAGTGACTGTAATTACCTATAAACTGTAGTTTATACACACCGGAGGCTAAGAACGAGGAGAGCAAAAATGGATCATATAATATTGTTGTTGTTTACACAACAAACAAACTAAATGAGAATTATTGTACTGTAATTTAATTATTGGAATAATGCATACTATACATTTTATAACTGTCCAAAACCTAAAGATATTCAGTTTACAGCAATAGAGATTAAAAGCAAACTCTTGCATATGAAAAGCTAAAAGTGGAAAATGTTTGTCATTTTTTTTATCGATTAAACGACATGAGCAGTGAGCCAGAATGGTTGCTGCTTATTTTCTGTCACCAGCTAATTGATCTCAGCTCTACGCTGTATTGGGAACAAGGTCAAGGTACCGTTCACAGGTCTCCCAAATCAGCTGGAGTTACAGCAGAAAAAGTGCTGCCAGAGTTTTAACTGGAGCAAAGAAACGGTCTCGTCTCACTCCCGTTCTTAAGTCCCTGCACTGGCTTCCAGTTAGCTGCAGGAAAATATGTATTTATAGACTTTCCCTTCCACTACGTAGTTTTTATGATTCAGAGAGATGTCTCTGTTAGTCCACTGACTCAACGCTGCGCACTGTACCAAAATCTAGGTACAGCAGCAATGATGCGGTCTGCAGTTATGGACCCAAACTGTGTAATTATCATATCAGGGAAGAAGGGAACATAAATATCAATCAAGATGTTTTAGTGTCCGTTTAAAAACTCACATTTTTTTAGCTTTCTTTTGACTTAGAATCGGCTATTACTGCTCTGCTGCCATTGTTTGATGTGCACTCGATCTAAAAGGATTACTCAGTGGACAGAAAGTTAATCGGCAACTATTTTGATCGTTTATTAATTGTGTCGACGTTGAGCATACGTGCCAGTCGTTCTCTGTTTCCAGCCTCTCCGTTGTGAGAATGTTCAAAATAGCCGTAGCTTTTGGACTGGTTGCAATTTGATGACGTGACCTTGAAATGTAGGAAATTGTAGCATTTTTTTTCACCTTTTTTCAGACATTTTGTTTACCAAGCGATTAATGTGTTGATGGAGAAAATAAAAGTTAGGTTAACCAATTAAGCGATAATCATTGCTAGTTCCAAACATGTGAGATGCTGCATGTAGTTTATCCTGTGAGAAATGTACGTGAAAGATTTAAAATAGATTGGGATTTTTGTTTTTGCGGACTGATCACCATCTCACACTGCTTCCTTTAATTTCAAACCAACATATTTAGTACTGATTTAAAAAAACCTGATACACACACGTCGAGGTGAAGTTTTTGTCCACAAGAAAATCAGTGAATTCTCCCTAAAATCAAGCCACAAAACTTTGTTAATGTACGAAAGTTGTTGTGGCAACATCAACATCATCTTTTTCTTTTATTTTTAGAAATAAAACAGGAAGTAAAATGAATGTTATTTTTAATTATTAATTAATTTATTTTACATGGGAAATGTCAAAAATAGTTGCAGCAGCAACACTGTAAGCAATCAGAACTTACTAGTTTATTTGACCATAGTGTTTGTAGTAAGACTGTAAGAATTAGGATTTCTCTTTGTTAGTTGAGTAACTTCTGTATATTTATGTTTACATAAGCCATAAGGTTACATGTGAAGTAGATTTATACAATATGTGGTCACATAGCTTCACCTGAATTGGTAAAAGAAGCTTCAACAAGCTGTCACATTGATTTTGTAGTGTGTTTTTTTTCTTTTTTTACCCAGACTTTAGGTGGCCTGCCTCCCTGGTCATTCTCAGCGTGGTGTTGACTCCACCAGGGACGAGAGCAGCAGGGCAGGAGGGATGGATGAGTCCAGAAGTCCAGTAAAATCAGGCAGACAGTCTCAGCCCAGAGGAGCCAAAGCTTTGTCCAGCGAAAAGTCAAACAAAGAAACTTCCGTGCAGAGAGACGGTACCAAGTCTGCACCACGCAGACACGAAAACCTGACTGCCGCCAAGGATGAACATACTATAGGAAGCCGCGGGCCTGGAAAGACTTTCACAGATACCCCCCAGGACAAGCGGAGAGGGCGGCCCTCCAGGCTGACGAGACTGACTGGAAGAACGAGTTCTGGGGAGAGAGGGAAGGGTAAAGTGGCAAGCTCACAGCAGCAACTGGTGACGCAGGCCCCTGACTCCAGGGTGTCTCTTTCTTCAGACAGCAGCCCCTCAGCAAGCAGAGAGACCAGCTCTCCTGCAGTGCCCGGGACACCTGAGAAAGGTCTCACTGTGCAGGCCAAGAGCTCCACTGTGGCTCCAGCAAAGGAAAAGACCCATGGTAGGGTTGCAAGCTGTTTTTGCAGAGCATTATATCTTATCCACTGATATGTGTCTCTGTTAAACTGCTTTGTCTTTGTTTTCTGTAGGGGGGAAAGCTGCTGCATTGATGCATCAGTCTGTTGAAGAGGGCACAGTGGTGAGGCCCACTGTGGAGGACGGGCCCCTGACAGAGCAACAGCTGGGCCTCCGTCAGGCAGAGGAGCGCCTCTACAGAGACTACATCCACCGACTGTTGAAGGTGAGGAAACAATCCAATCATACCTCAGCCAGTAAACCTCTGCAGTAGAGAGAGAATGCGTTGATGAATAGTGACAACCAGTTGACGTCAAACCACACTAATGTAGACTGAAAACTTGAAGACCCTGTTATTGTAAATTTGTAGTTTCTAGATTTTGTGATGAGGGAGGAGTAGTGAGAATTTAAACGAGGTAATTCAACTTTTTTGTGGAGAAACCAAATCAGACACAAAGTATTATTCCCGCCAGAGTATTTTTATATCTCATAAAAACATGTCTGGAGGGGATCTTTAAACTTTCATAGAGTTAATTATATCAGTTGGGGATTATTGGTCCTTTAAGACAAAATTAAACACATGCACAGGAGAAGTTTGGCTTATTTTGATAAATAAGAATAATAATGGAAACCCTTCCCTTCTTTTTCTTTGTCCGATTAAATCATTACTGGTCTGTGTTTTTCATGCACTAGGGATTGTGATTAGGATCAGGTGGAGGACAAATGTCAAACCTAAATAAACTGATTGCTTTTGCCTCTTTCTTTGTTTTCACAGCAGTCCCCTGAGTACCCGAACTACCAATACTTATGCAAGCTTTGTTCTGTGCACATTGAGAACATTCAAGGAGCGCACAAGCACATCAAGGAGAAGAGACACAAGAAGAACATAATGGTATGGCAAGTCTGTGTTATTCTTAATTCTCTTCTGTATGGGTATGAAGTAAGGGTAAGTAAGTGTTTTTTACATATTCTGGCTCTGGTGTATCAGGAAAAACAGGAGGAGAATGAGCTGCGTGCCCTGCCGCCCGCCTCCGCTGCCCAGCTGAGGGCCGTGGACGCGGCCGTCCTAGAGACAGCCCGGCAGTTCGGGATCTCAGAGGAGGACTTTGAGGTTCGGAAGGCCGTGGTCATCAGGATGGAGGAGATCATAAAGAAGCACCTCTCAGGTTGTATGCTGTGATGTCTCTCAGCCTTTTTATTTCCTTTAGCAAGTAGTGTAAAAAGAGGAAACGCCTTGAGAAACATTTGAATTTGAAGTCTGTGTAAAATTAGCTGATCCTGAGTGTCTACTTCTGTTTTTTATAAAAGCAGTTTGTCACAAGCTTGCGATTGTTTTTATTGTATGTTTATTTCGATATCTTTTCTTTGGTTTTCCAGCGTGTGCTCTCCGCCTCTACGGTTCATGTCTTACCCGATTTGCCTTCAAGACGAGTGATATCAACATTGATGTCACCCACCCTTCCTCAGTAAGTCTGCTCCTGCCATTTCACAACGTGGTTTTAATAAAATAAAGAGGACATTGTAAAGCAGCAGTGACATTTGGTCTCACAGTTGATGGTCTCACTTTCTCTCATTACTTTTGTCTGTTCAGATGACACAACCTGAGGTCTTGATTCAAGTGCTGGAAATCCTTAAGAACAGTCGTAAGTTTTGCTCCGTGCATTGTAATCTTTTTCTGTCATGTGTGTCAGTGTGTCTGTAATCTCCCAAAAAATTCCTGTAATGAATGTGTGTGTCTGCAACTTCCTTCAAGTTCATTAACTGGTTTTTCTGTTTCCTTCTTTCTAGCTGAATTTTCTGAGGTTGAGTCAGATTTTCATGCCAAAGTTCCTGCCGTGTTCTGTCGGGATGTTTGCAGGTGAGTGTTACTCTTGTTTTGAATCTGTATGTGTATATTTTTTGTCAGTTTACTCTCAATGATGTTTGGATTATTTTTCATTAATGCCTAGAAAGGGAGTAGTTTTAAGTATGTGTGATATTTTTAAATATTTGTCTGTGACTTTACATTGATGATTAGAAGCAGTAAGTCTTTTTATGATTGCGACCTGGTGCTTTTAGTTTGTCTCAGACAGCACAGTCAGCTGTTTGATGATCTCAGCTTAGTGTAACTGCACATTGTTACAGCACATTATCAACACCTACTTGCCTGACCTTTGAGTCTTGCTGTTCTAGCACTAATTTACAGTCTGGCACCAACTTTGGTGCCCCCAAGAAATCTCTTCCAAAAAGAGAGCAGTATATTCCACATAAAGCTTTTGTTGTAGCATAGGTTCGTTTTCAGTTTTACAGATCATTTCAATGCAAATGGTGTGCATTAAAACAACACTGCAAAAAGGATGGAAATTAATGATGCGGAGGGTAACGTATGACTGTAGGTCTACAATACAATTTAAAGCTTAGATTCAGCGTAGTCCAGGAAGGCACGCCACATTTTTGTTGACTGAAACACAAAGTATACGTGTGACACCTTTTTAACGCTAATAACGTAATAAAGGTTGCTATGTGCAGTTAGCTCCCCTAAAAGGACTCTCAAAGGATCTGGTTCCTACCCAGAAACATCTGATGAAGTTTATAATATAATGTTTTGTATCCCTCACTCCCGGTAGAGTGAGCCTCTGTTCAGTGTCAATTTAGTGTTTGATCCAACTTTTCACGGTTCTCTTCCCTCACCTTTGTTTCTGTGCAGCGGGCTGATGTGTAAAGTGAGTGCAGGCAATGACGTCGCTTGTCTCACCACCAATCACCTGGCCGCCCTGGCTAAACTGGAGCCCAGATTGGTCCCCCTGGTGCTGGCCTTCCGCTACTGGGCAAGGGTAAGGCTGCCACTGACTCCTCAGCTGAAAGAAGAAACGATAAATAGCTTCATGGGTTTCAGTGTGTTCAGTGGCTTTCATTTCTCTTCGTGTAGATAAGCAGATGTCATAAACCATATTTTAGTCTTTTTCTAGTTAATATGTTTAATGGCAAGCACAATATACCAGTTCCACAGTGTAAAAATAATACACTGTTGCTGGACTCTTTGGATTTTAAAGCTGACAAACCAGAAATAAATGTGTTGTAATGGCAGTGCTGACTCTTTTTAAGGAAATCGCAAGCAAGCTTGATCACCTGTTTGTCCAGATGCTGAAAATAAAAGGCTGTTTTAATGGGTGAAGCCCTTACATTTTGCTTGTATGAGAAGTGTTCTATAGATAAAGTCTGATTGATTTTACAGTTGAAGGCTAAAACGTGAATGCAAACAAAAAGCCTTTTTCTTCTTCTTGCTTTGCTCTGTAGCTGTGTCACATCGACTGCCAGGCCGAAGGTGGCATCCCCTCATACTCCTTTGCACTCATGGTCATCTTCTTCCTGCAGCAGAGGAAAGAGCCCATCCTCCCCGTCTACCTGGGCCGTTGGGTAGGTGAAGCGCTCTGTATTTCAGGTCTTTGTCTGTGCGTGCGCTCTCGTCAGCAGAACTCCAAGGGTGCTCTACTGCCAATCATGAAGAACAGAGACCTGTTTTTGAACTAACTTATTTAATGATAAAGACTGTTGTTATGGAAATTACTAGGTCTGACCCAAATGCTTCAATTCTACGACCATCATTGTAATCTGTTCCAGAGCAGTATTCGAATGCTTTGTTGTTGTTTTTTTTAAAGATGGGTTGAACATGAACCCGCAGTTATTCCCACATAGACTTGACCTGGGCGGGCTGACCAGGTATATTTACGACTGGTGACCCATTTTAGACATTTTCAGAGAAAGAGAGGTTACCTGGTTATAGGTTTTGAAATACAATCAGGGCCAGGTACAGCACTCATTAACAAGAAGCTCCTACATGTACAGCTCGTCTGCTGTGTGTGAAAGAGGAAAAAGACTGAAATTTAAAACATCTCAGACACTCAGTCAGTAGTCTGTGTGTCTGAGTCTGGTGTTAGGTAGACAGCGTGTGCCCGTTTTATGTAATGCACAGGATGACCCACATTCTTCACGTGTGCCTCGTCTCATGTTTCTTGAAAAAGACTCGTGGCTCAGAGGTGTGTTGGGAACCGCGGGTTAAACATAAGATGTTGATTTGAAAGTGTGCCTGTCTTATTGTGAGCAGTCACATTAACTAAAGAAAAATAGAAATCATCCCTCCACTGCTGTTTAGATGATCTCGTTAGACTTTTTTTTAGCACTATGCTGCATACATTTGCATAATACAGAGGCTGGTATAAATCATTGATTTCTTTAAGATGTAAAATTCATATTCATAGTTGCATGAAGATATAAAATGACCCATTTACCTAAGAGTGTATTTATCATTAATGGCATCACTGTTTGTAAATGCTTTTAAAGGAAGTAGAGGTTGTGTTTTAGCACATTTACCACCAGGAAGACCTAGCAATGTTTAGATAAGTGTAGGTGGGGACTTTCTTTTTTCCTCCTTGAACATTCCTTTCTTCAGACCTTCAGGCTAGTCAGGCTGCACGCAGACAGATGATCATAAATGTGATTGCAGGATGAAGAATAGGAAAGATATGCATATAATCAACCAAGGTTACCTGAAGTTGCACATTGAGGAGTTTATACATTTCCATGTTTGTGTACTCGCATTGCGACAAGTAACGCTGTGCTCACTAACACTGCTTCAACATTTGCAAATGAGGTGATGGGAGGTTGCCATCTGAGCTGTTTTCTGGTCGATCATTGAACTTCTATCCACAAATTTAATGTTAGATAGCGTTGTTATCTGCGGATGCGCATTCAAAGAACTAATTTGAGTCCTCGATACGTTGAACGAATACAAAAGTCGTCTAAACAAGTACCTGAGTATTCGTGCCAATCCCTGCTTAACCAGGCTGAAAAACTATTTTTTACTTCCCTTTGAACCTGTTTAACATTAATGCTGGGTGCGCACCTGTAACAACTCCCAACAGTGATGTCACTAGGTTTTGTAATACTCCTGTACATCACTGCATCAGGGTGAGATCGTTAACCCTTGGAGGTCAGCAAAGACGAGATCTTCAGGGGGTTTTAGGTTAAAGAATAACTGAATTGCTTTTTACTTGTGCAAAGTCTGAAAATAATTTAGCAGAGTGAGTATAACAAGTATAATGAGAGGAGCATACCTCAAAGCAAGGCACAACGTTGCTTTTCCCTCTTGTATCTCTTAACCTGATCAAACTGATGCATTGTTTTTTGTAATGAGAGGCATATTGCGGTTGCTAGGAAACATAGACTTACCTGTAAATCAGGGTGCTACAGAGTTACACTCGCTATATTTTTTTAAAGTGCATATGAAGAAACTTAACACTCATATATTTGCTTACTACTAGTTTTCCTGCGTTTGACTTCATTTTTCTCTTTCAGATCGACAGCTTTGATGTGAAACGCGTGGATGAGTATCACCTAACTGGAATCACTTTGGACATGTTTGTCCGATGGGAGCGCAGACCTCCGAGCTCCACGGACGGACGAGGCGAGAACCGGAACGAGGCCAGAGGAGAAGGCAGATCCAAACCGGAGCAGAAGAAACCTGAAGATACTCATTATTCAGAAGGCTTAGTGAGTCTCACTGCCGGCACACGAGAACAATTTAGATTGCTTTTGTTTTCGAATACTTTTATGGAGGGCAGTGTTGATATTCATACTTTGTCACCATGCTTTGGCTTATAGAGCCGCCTAACCCTGGACCTGGGCAAAGGATTGTCACTGGGCCAGTTGTGGTTGGAGCTCTTGCGTTTCTACACACTGGAGTTTGCCCTTGAAGAATACATCATCAGCATCCGCTTAAAGGAGCTCCTCTCCAGGGAAGTGAAGAACTGGCCTCGGCGCAGGCTCGCTATTGAAGGTGAGAGACCACTCTGTTGGAAAACTCATCTTACAGGTCTGGAGAAATATCAGAAATTCACTCTGTGTGTCTTTTTCTTCTTCTTCATTTAGATCCTTTTGCCTTGAAGAGGAATGTTGCCCGAAGCTTGAACAGCCAAATGGTGTTTGAGTACATCCAAGAGCGCTTCCGTACAGCTTACAAATACTTCGCTTGCCCTCAGAGAAGGGGCACCGGGGGCCGCCAGAGACGCAAGAAGGCAGGGAAGCAAGGGGCAAAATTGGAAGCGGTCGAGAAGGAGGCTGTGTTTGTGGACAAGGAAGACGACGTCGGGAAAAGTAAGAGCTCTCAGAGCGGGCACCGGGGGTCGAAGGAGGACGAGGAGCCTGACAGCGATGATGAAGACGGTTCAGGTCCGTCCACAAAGAAGGATGAGAAGACTTTAGATTCCTGCCTCATGGACATGGTTCTCAGTGAGGGGAACAAACCTTCCTTCTCCCCCAACGGCCTGCTGGACAGTGACGAGGAGGGGGAGGAGGAAGAGGAGGAAGAGGAGGAGGAGGAGGAAGAGGAGGAGGAAAGCAGTGTTTCAGATAAGGACGGACCTGTTGCTTCAGAGGATCTGCACTATGTGTTTGATAAGATGATTTTCACTGGTGGGAAGGTAATTATGATGAACACCATTCACTCAACGCATACATGTTTTTAATAGACAGTAACATGGAATTAATTGGAAAAAATATATATTTTAGTTGAATACTAATTGTATTTTAATTTTTTATTAGATTGTATTGCCAAAAATACTAAATCCCAATTTAATATAGCCATCATTTATGCCATTATCTTGCTCTTTTTATTTACGGTGCTTGAACTTTTTGGTTCCAGCCTCCAACTGTCGTGTGCAGCATCTGCAAACGCGACGGTCACCTGAAGGACGAGTGTCCTGAAGACTTTAAGAAGATTGAGCTGAAGCCTCTGCCCCCCATGAACGACCGCTTCAGAGATATCCTCGACGGACTCTGCAAATTGTGCTACTGTACGTACTCGATAGTCTTTTCTAGAGAGTCACTGCAGTAAAATGTTTTGATTTAAATTACATTCTCTTTGGGAAGAGAGGATAAACAGTTGAGTAGAACAATTGCACAGCACTGGCTGATATTCTCATGAAACTGATTAATTTAGATTCTTGAAGCTGGTTTCAGAATAAACCCACATTTTCTTTTGTATGTACTTAAAACCCATTAAAAAGTAAACTGCATTACATTTACTCCCAACTATAATATTATAGGAAATGGGATTTAGTGGGTTTACTCTAACCTACCACTTATACAATAATCTTACTTAAACTTACTTACAATAATCAATATTATGTGATTGTAGTGCTGCACCTAATTATTATTTTCATTACTGTACTATATTCTGCTGGTTATTTTCTAGAATAAAATAGATTGTTTGCTCATGAAAACATCCTAAAATTGTGTAAAATTTCCCTTCACAATATCCTAGAGCACAAAGTGACTTCATCAAATGTCAAAACCCCCTAATATTCAATTTACTATAACTGAGACTAAGACAGACAAACAGCTATTTATATTGCATTAATCGTTTAGTTGTATTTAACTAATTGATTAATCAGTGCAGCTCTGTGTGACTGAGTTTCTGTTCTGTTTATAGATGAATTGTCACCTACACATGCTGAGCAGCAGAAGCGGGAGCAGATCCTCGCCAGCCTGGAGAGGTTTATAAGGAAGGAGTACAATGGTGAGCGTGACGCATAAATTACAGCAAATCCTCAAATATTGGCCAGAGCCTTTATGTGTGTTCCTCCAGTGAAGAGAGAACCAGGCCTTTTTTCTGGCTGCAGTGTATGTTCTGGTTATTTAATATATTCTAGTCTCAAGCCTCTCTCTCTCTCTCTCTCGCTCTCGCTCTCGCTCTCGCTCTCGCTCTCTCTCTCTCTCTCTCTCTCATATGTGTTCATTTGCTGCTGTTGCTTTTTTTTTCTGTTTATGCAGATTTAATGCTTCCTCTGCACATTCCAATTTAAAAGTCTTTCAGCAGTTCATGACACATAATAGCCCTTTTTACAGAGATCCCACAACAGCACTGTAGAGAATGACCGCCATTACGCCACCTTTGCTTTTTCACACTGAACCCAGCAACAGCAGCATAATGCCGCCCTAGTGTGTGTTTTTTAGATGGCATGCTGCCGTTCAGGAAGCAAAAGCCTTTATTCACTGACAAGCTGAAACTTGCAGTGTAACTTTACTGCCAGATTAACAACTTCACTGCTCTCTTCTTCTTCCGAACCGTTCGCATTCACCGCCCGTTCCCTCTCGAGTTATCCACACACTCACTATGCACACACGTGTGGCCTGTCCAGCCAATTTTCTCTCTGTTACTACCCCTGCTGCCGGCTCAGAGGCGGAACAACAATGACTCTCCATTTCATCTTGAACAACGACGTAACATTCTGGCCTTGTATGGGCTGTGGAAAAAGGGCTGACGTCTTCCCTGGAAGGCATTTATTGTGAAACATCTGCAGAAATTGTTTCACTAACACCATGAGAATCTATGAATCTATCAGAATGAACAGTGTTTCTGTTTAAGAGAAACTGATGTTCCTATATTTTACCCAGATTTGAACTGACTATTATTTGAGAAACCAGTGCTATATATATGTATGAATGTCCAGTAATAGTACAGAATGTGTGTTTTACATTTGGATAGAAATGAGAATGTGTGTGTGTGTGTGTGTGTGTGTGTGTGTGTGATCCACAGATAAAGCTCAGCTCTGCTTGTTTGGCTCCTCCAAGAACGGCTTCGGCTTCCGTGACAGTGACCTTGACATCTGCATGACTCTGGAGGGCCACGAGACTGCAGAGGTAGGCAGACTAAAGGCACAAACTGCTGTTTAATGCAACTCACGCTTCCTTCGTGGAAGTAGAGAGGTGACCCGTATATTCCCGATCACTGTTAGATTTAATTTTTGTTTTGTCTGAACAGAAGCTGAACTGCAAAGAGATCATTGAAGGCCTTGCAAAAGTGCTAAAGAAGCATACAGGTGAATTTACGTATTATCTCTAATCTATCTGTACCTGTGTGTCAAGGGCTGAATCTGACTGGTTATGATCCCCTGTTTTCCCGTGATCACAGGTCTGAGGAACATTTTGCCTATCACAACAGCTAAAGTGCCTATTGTGAAGTTCGAACACAGACAGAGTGGCCTGGAGGGAGATATTAGCCTTTATAACACACTGGTGAGTGAACAAGGCCCCCACACCAGCCTTTTCTGTTTTTATACGGTGCTTAGACGGGCCTTTTATTTATTGAAAATGCTAAATGAATTACTTTGGACTCGCAGGCTCAACACAACACCAGAATGCTGGCTACGTATGCAGCCCTGGATCCACGTGTGCAATTCTTGGGATACACAATGAAAGTCTTTGCAAAGGTATGTGAAAGTTGACAAACCAACTGATTGCGTTTGGACCGTTCAGTTTGCAGTTTTCTGTTATAGTCTTTCCTTCAAGGGTCTGTTAGAAACTTGTCTGTCAGTTTAATTGACATTCACAAGCTCTAGTTGAAAATATCCAATAACTACACCGTCCTGACATCAAAATACATTTAATATGTAGATTTGGTTTGCAACTTCATTCTAAATGAATGTGTTACGTTCTTTTAGTGATTTACGGCATTAAAACTAATTTTCTTAGCCGGTAATTCTCTTTGTAACAGCCAGATTTAAATAAATAAATTAGTTGCTTGGACATTTTAGAAACGCATCATGTTTGATTTAATGATTGATGATATGCAGATCTCCACCACTAAGTATCTACGTTTAATTACTGGTATCCACACTAGGTGGTTTACGTTTGAATTTAAAGGGGAAGAGTTGAGATTCTTGTCTTTGCTGACCTCCGGTTTAACTTCTCACCTCGCTGTAGTGCTGTACAGATGTAGTCAGAGCACTGTGGCATACCAGTTGGGTAAAACAGACTTGACTCCTCAGTGATGCTTGGTCAGAGATGAAACAGGCTTGAAGTGTTTTACCAGAGAGGGTTTACCAAGAACGGCTTTCACAATCTGCTGCCCTTTTTCCTGATGCAAATTAATGATGTTCTGATCGCTCATACACTCTACACCAAATATGTGTCTGAGGAGCACTTGAGGGCGCTGAATTGTTAGTGTGTTGCCTCTTGCTAACTAACCTGCCTCTGTGCTCACAGCGGTGCGACATTGGGGACGCGTCCAGAGGAAGCCTCTCGTCTTACGCGTACATCCTGATGGTGCTCTACTTCCTGCAGCAGAGGCAGCCGCCAGTCATTCCCGTCCTGCAGGAGGTACCACTCACTGATTACTGACCACACCCTTTAAATACGGAACTAATGAGCTCTACCTGAAACATAATGGGGTGCTTAGCTTTGAATGAAATAATATGAACAGCTCCGTATGATGTCTTTTCAGATCTTTGATGGGACGACTGTGCCCCAGCGGATGGTAGATGGCTGGAATGCTTTCTTTTGTGACAACCTTGAGGACCTGGTGAGTTTAATGGATAAAAACTCAAACTTACACTCTGAGTCCTTTTTGTCTGGGCAGTATTGCATTATTTGACACTGCAGAATTTAAGGTCGTAAGTCTGTTTCTTCTGTCTACACAGCGTCGGCTTCTCTCAGAGCTGCAGCCGAACACGGAATCGGTGGGAGAGCTGTGGTTGGGACTCCTGCGCTTTTATACAGAAGAATTTGACTTCAAAGAACACGTCATCAGCATCCGCCAAACCAAACGCCTCACCACCTTTGAGAAACAGTGGACCAGTAAATGCATCGCTATTGAAGGTGCTCACACGGATCTGCTTTATCCCTTTTTGTCTTTACCTGCTTCTTAACGTTAGGTCTTAACTTCTACTCACTTGTCTCTCCTTTTCCTCAGATCCCTTCGATTTGAATCACAATCTTGGTGCTGGAGTTTCCCGCAAAAGTAAGTGCTTTAGTCCGATGTACTTAATTAAAAAACAAATATGTTTTTTGAACACGACAGCATCATTCTGATATTTCTGGTGTAAAATATTCAAAAAGGCAATTTGTTTTATAAAAATAAAAAGGTTTGGGATTGTTGGTATGTTCTGTTGTGTTATAGAGTCAGAGATGTTTTCTTCTTTTACCAAATACACCTGCTCTCTGGTAGTTCAAAGTCCAGTGTGTAACATTTAGGAGGATCTATTGGCAGGAATGGAATATAATATTCATAGGTATGTTTTTATTAGTGTGTAGTCACCTGAAATGAAGAATCGTTCTGTTTTTGTTACCTTAGAGTGAGCTGTTTCTATATGCAGAGGGAGCGGGTCCTCTCCTACAGAGTCTGGCATGTTGAACCGCCATGTTTGTACAGTAGCCTAGAACAGACAAACCAAACACTGGCTCTAGATGGGACCATTTTTTGGGAGTTTGGTGGCCCCCGTAGTTTCAACTTTGTGCTTGACTAAGTCAAGGGGTTTCAGTTACTTGGAATATGCAACCTCACTGCTAGATGCCACTAAATCCTACGCACTTGTACTTTCAAGCCTTTTTTTATCAGTTTATTATTTAGTTTGATATTGGAATGAATTTAATCTCAGCCGCCTCTAAGACTGTGAAAATGTTTCTTCTTTGCTTCCTCTAGTGACAAACTTCATCATGAAGGCCTTTATTAATGGGAGAAAGTTGTTTGGAACTCCGTTCTACCCCGTCCCCGGCACTGAAGTGGTAAGTTATTCATGAATCAACCAAATTGGACAAAAGGTTACATATATGAATGCAGTCTGCTGCCAGGACCCCGTTAAATTTCTTGTGTTCTGCTGCAGGACTACTTCTTTGACTCGAAGGTGTTAACAGACGGCGAGTTGGCGCCCAATGACCGGTGCTGCAGGATCTGCGGGAAGATTGGACATTACATGAAGGACTGTCCAAAGAGACGCAGGTTGTCCCCTCTCCGTACATGGAAATATTTCTCTCACCCCGGTAGAAATCCAAGAAAAACTAAAAGAAACTACTGAGAAGTAATAAATGTGTTATAAATTCTACTTTTGTTTTTTCTAGCAATGTAAAGTATATTTAAAATGTATATGAGCATTTTTTTTAAAGCAGTACTGCTGTTTTATACATATTAGGGAGCAATACAAAAAACAAGCATATGGCTGATATGGCTACAGTAACGTAAAGTTTAAGTAAAGTTTCGATGAATGCCTCCTAGAGCAGGTTCATTAAATGTCATTATTACAAAATGAGGTACTTAGGAAATAGCTAGTTCCACTTTATAAAAATATTTATGTATTTTGAAGTATATTGCATCATTGTAGCTTTTAGTTATGTTTTCCAGTCCAGGAGTTGTCAGTTAACTTCCTAACAATGAGTGTCCATCATAGAGCAGCTGTGAAGAGAGAAAGTCATGAATTAATGAAGTTAATTTCTTTTTAATTTCAACCAGGCTTTTATTTTAAGGCTTAGTAGAACATTTTAAGTTATTAAAGTTATTAGTAATTTTGATTTAAGTTAATACACAGTACTCCAATATATCCAAAATAAGTTTTAATGATTTTTATTTTAAGCTGTCAGCATTATTACTTCCAACAAACACCAAAAATAAAACCTCCAAAATAGAGACACGGGACAAGAGGCTGTTAAGGGTTAAGGAAAGAGAAACAAAGAAACTTATAGAACCTCTCAGAGTTATCGAAGTGGGAACAAAGAACAGATGACAGGGTTGAGAAACGAGTAGACCAGCGACAGGAAGAGAATTACTTACCCCTGACGCTGCAGCTAAGTAACATAGGGTAAGTTAGGTTAAGCTGATCAGTAGCTTTCTTTTTCAATGATCAGTTTTTTTTTATTTACAACACCAGGCTGTAGAAGGAAATTTCGAAAAAGATTCCTTTATTTCTCAGACACAAATCTACAAATATATTCTTGTTAATCCCTTATTTCTGAGGTGGGGTATGAACTGGGTAAAATAAAGTGTATTTCCTTTGCAAAAGTGAAAGTATAAAGTATAACATTGTCTGCTACAGAAAACGACATTGTATCACGATTTAACTGTTACACAAAGTACAGTTACTATGTAGGAATTGTGTTGAAATCTTTATTATTTCAATTAAAATCCGAACTTTTTTTGTAAGTTACAGTATGTCTGGGTAGTTTGAGCACATACTTTTTGTAATTTGTCTTTATTTACGTGTTTGTTTATACTGAATGTGTCATGATTATTAATATTCATCCCTATTATGCTGAACCCTGAACTTTTCCTCTGCCAGGATTAAGAAGAAGGAAAACGACAAAGACGAGGACATAAAAGAGGAGGAGCGTGAACCGAAGGACAGACGCTGCTTCCAGTGCGGGGACATGGGTCACGTACGGAGGGACTGCCCTGAGTACCGCCACCTCAAACAGAGGACCACTGGAGCACCGGGTATCTTAAATTCACACAAATATTTCTTTATCATATTCCTCATAGTATTTCTGTAATTCTCGTAACAGATACACTTATTTTGAAATATTAACTTATAGTTTTAAAAACTCTCTTAATACTGACTAAATAAAACTGCTCATATGGCTCTTTCTTCCACCAGCTCCTCACATGGTACGAACTATAGTGAGCTCCCAGTCCATCCCCATCCCCCAGACAGCTACAGACTGCCCTGGAAGGACCAGACAGCCCTCTGAATGTGTGAGTACAATAGTTGGACATTACAGCAGAATTTATTCCAGAGACACGAAAAATTACATTGAACAAGATTTTTTGTTTTCTTCACTCAAGACTTTACAATACTACGCACCTGTCAGTTGATCCTTTCCAAAGTCTTGCCCCCTTTTGATTGGTCAGGAAGAAGTTGACCAAGGCTTGATCACCTGTTATTGGGGCACATAACAAAAGGGGGTGGGACTTAGGAAAGATCCCTATGAAAATAGTTGACAGTGATATCTTAAAATGCGGTTAAATAAAATCTAAACTAATTTGGGTGAACTGGCCCTTTAAACCTGCACAAGTGTTCAAACATTATTTTAAATTTAAAATCGAATTGTTTTCACAGTTAAATACATAAATATTTGAATAAAAATGTGGCTTTTGTCTGATTGCTGATTTCTAATTCTGTCTTTCTTCTTTTCAACAGTCCGACAGTCGGCAGACTCCGCCCTACTCCCCGCAGTCTACAGCTGTCTCCCAGAGTTCGTCCCAGGCCTCCAGTTCCCCTCAGCCCTCCCACAGTAAGACCAGTTCTGCTGGGCCCCCCAAGCAGCCTGCTCACCCCCTGTCTCTCTTCAGCTTCCCGACCTCCCACCCAGGCCAGTTCCACCCAGGGGCGCTCACCGCACTGGGGATTCTTCCCTCCCACCAGCACCAGTCCCACCACTCCCAGGGGCAGCCTCATCACCCAGTCCACATCCCTTCCACCTCCTGGCCCATCCATGGACCGGTCCTCACCACGTCCTCTCCCACCGCCCCCTCCCCGCCCGCACTGAAATTCGCCCTGCGTTCAGCGTCGGGGAACGGGAGTCCCACCGGCTCGGGGGGCAACTCCAGCCCCATGAACCTGAACGACCCCAGCATCATCTTCGCCCAGCCGGCGGGGAGACAGCTGGGCATCGGCGGGCCAGGACGGGAAGGACACTGGCACAATCACATGGCACAACCTGGGTCACTCATGGGAAATGGCACTGTAGTCAAGTCAGGTATTCACTGGGTGAACTTTGGTGGCACCGTCTGCGTGACTCTGTCTTTGTGTCTTCCTCTTTCTCTTTAAAGGTTTATATATACAGAATTTGCTAGATGTTGCACAACAACACAGTTTCAAAATAACCAACAATCCAACAAGCAGCAACTCTGGTTTGGTCAAAATAAATCCTCAATAATAAATTCACAGATGTAGATGAGAAAAACAAGCTAAAACTGACGTGAAGTTGATTTTTAAATGAATTAAAACATGCTAACTTTAGACATTAAAGGGTTAAATGAGGTGCAGTGGTTCATTACATCACTGGTGAAGGGACACTGGTTGGTTGACACAAACTGAATATTACAGAACTTTTATTATTAGCTTCTGTTCTGTTACTGAGTGTGTTTGGATGTTGTCTCTACAGAGTCGGGCCACCCAGCCCAGTATGTAGGTGTGAGCCAAGGCCCTCGGCTATGGGAGCACAATAAAGCACCACAGTACGCCCTGTCTCCATCCTGGCCCTACCGGATGCCCCAGAACTTTATCCAGCAGGGCAACGGAGGCTACCAGCCCGGCAAGCCCTTCGTGACCCAGGGTCAGACATCATAAACGTTTGTCTTATCGATCACAACTATTCTCCATTTGTACTGGCTCTGACTTTCTGTTGCGATTCTCTCTTCTGTCGTCAGGTTCTGTGGTGCATCCAAATCCGAACTTCCCGCTGGTCCCACATGTCCGGCATCAAGTAAATCTGAATTTCATCCAACAGAAGAAGTGAACTGGCATCTCCTTTTAATTAGATTTATGGTCAGTAACATAAATTCAAAATTATGTACTCTTTACATCATTTGATCACAAGAATTTTTAAAATGAATTTTATCATTTTTGTACAGTTTTTATGTTTTACTTTTTGTCTCATTACATTGATTTGTGATACAAATGTCAAATATTTTAATACCCCCATTTTTGAAGGGGTCCAAAAAAGTGTTTTTATTTTATGTGTAAAGTAAGGAGGAAAAATGTAAACCTTTATTTTTATTAGCTGTATTCATACTTTGCTTGCCACAAGATGAAGGCTTTGAATAGACGTTTGTTTTAAAAACAATCTAACATGTCACCCTAAGTATGTAGTGCCAAAAGCAGGGATAGCAAGAAAAAAGGGAAAAAATCTTAAATCTAAAAAAAAGCTACAAAAAAATAAAGAAAAAAGCAAACAACTGTGGTGTGTTGTGTGGCTCGTTCTGTTCAGCGTGTTTGTACTTTACTGTATGTCCGCTCTGTGCATCTGCCACAGTTTCCTTGAGCAACACACTTCACACTGAATCCCTCCTGATGAGCAGCAGCAGCCCACCGCCGGCAAAAAATAATAGTCAAATAGTCAAAATGCATGCCAAATGAATGTAGTGTAATAATCGTATATATGATATAGGTTGACAAACGGCCTCACTCATTCACAATCTATCACATTATAATGAGTTATAGCCCTTTGAGCCGCGCAGCAGATGAGTTTGGCTCAGTTTCTTGCTGCGTGTTCAGATTGGTGATGCGACGGTCGTGAATAAGCGCTGTCCTTGTTCAGCTCCACTGAAGCTGCGGAGAGGTGAAAGGAGAACATCATGTGCATAGAGCGGATACGGAATCTGGCATGTTAGTTTATCTTGCACCTTTAAAACTGGATTTACCTCACTGACATTGTGGAGTTCCTCAGGGAATGCAGAACTTCTTACGAACTGCAGGAGATCTCTGTAATGAATCTGTAAAACAAAGTGATTACCTCTGAAATGAGTGCCATATACAACTTTAAGTGATAAAAACAAGTGTGGTTTATTTGAGGTAGGTTTCTCACACATCCACCCACGAGGGTCAAGGTGCTCTGAAAATAAATTATGTTCATCCTTTTGGTGGATTTATTTCAAGAAAATCACTGCATGTTCAGTGTTCATGGTTCAGGAGGTTTCTACCGGGAGCCCAAATTATCCCACAGGAGGTCTCCTCTCTCCAAAACAAACAGATCCCGCTGATAAAAACCACTAAATCAACACTGAATAAAGCATTCCACCTTAAAAATCACTGGTTCTCCACACTTCTGTTGGGACAGACCAAAGACGTCCCTGGAGGGCTGCGAGCCGAGCTGCTGATGCTAAACGTTAGCTCAGCTTGTTTCTCCTTATAAAGATCCAGACTCGATGCTAAAAATCCTTCATCAGGTTTCCAACTCTAGTTGATCTAGACTCTAGTTCTAGAAGTTTAAAAAGGCACCAAAGATCTAAACATGTGGATGTAAAATGTGGCTTCCAGCCTGGAATAAACAGTCAAATGTATGACAGCTTCTGAATAAAATGACAGATTTCTCAGAGTTGTTGGAAACATTTGGGATAATGTAAGAACACAACTCAACTACATATAGAACATAGAGCTAGAGTTTATACACTGTTTAATGTGAAAATGTTACATATTGTAGCTTTAATTTGTTTATTTAAAGAATCCTACAAGCACTTTTATTTTCCATTTTTCTACAAAATAATCTCTTTGCTTTAATTTCACAAAACGTAGGTAAGTACGGTCCTACCACTGCATAAAAAGGTTTGTTTTTTTTAACTCTGATTTTATACATATGGTCGTGTGTTACTGCGACAGTTTCCTAAAGTTAGATTTAGAAAATAATTGCAATACAACGCCTTGCTTACAGTTCACACAATATATGGAACTGTAACCCCTGTATGGTGATATTGCCAGATTCTTAAATACACAGCACTACTATCCAGTAGCTGTCAAGATATTTTACTCTTGACCAATGATCGTCACACTGATTGACATTTGTAGTGTTGGAGCCCCACCTGTAGTGTGGCAAAGAATAAGACTTCCAGGCTCAATACTAAACAGGAAAATTATCTTGTATGTGTGTGGTGTCTGACTGTTATTGCCACCTTACCTGGATTGGATCATTTTTATCAGAAAACATTTGGAGAAGCAGAGAAAATGTTGGTAATTTGAGAGGAACGTCATGTTTGAGAAACAGGCGGGTGATCTCGGATCGATCCAGCGTCCCACTGAAAGTGAGATCGAGAGCTGCCGCTTCGTCCTCCGCTGATCTCAGAGAGGGGAGCTGCCAATCAGACAGCTCCTCCCTGACAGCTGAGGAGAGCTCGGCCTTATCTCTGTCCTCAGACACACCTTTCTGTGAGAGAGAGAAAGAGTCAGGCAGCGGTCCAGCTGAACAACAGTGCTGCTCTATGAATGTGGGATCAGAGAGCTGGAAGCTGCAGCATGAAGACATAAAGAAGCATGAGGCCATTTTTGACATTTTGCTTTGTATTCATTAGGAAACAAACACTTGTACAACTCGAACGCATCTTAAAGTTTTCATTAAGATGGGATGTGCTTGGAATTCAGGAACTAAAGTGAAGCTGTAACTTTTTCAATCAGCTTTTCTAAAAGGAGGTTTAGGAACTTAATTTGAGATTTATTTAAGCAGCCTGGTCCCTAATCTTGTAAATCATCAGGAATCAGAGATTCAGTTCAAGATTTAAGGAAGTCTAAGTTTTCTAATAAAATTTTATCTGCTTGAAATGGTTCTGGCAAAACTATTTTTTTTTTTTTTTAGGACAAATATGAATATTCAATTCTAAAAGTATTTCATCTTCATTATATACAGGAAAAATGTAGAGATAACAGCTCTGCTTCTCATTGGTGTATGACCTTCAAAAGGTCAGAATCTGCGATTGTTTTGTTCACACATTTCTGTGTCATTCATGACTATTTAACTGCATTAAAGTGTTATTGAAAGCTGTATTTTTAAGGTTATATTTTCCAGAAGAACCTGTTCAGTCGTCTCCAGTGCTGGAGCTGCTCTAGGTTCAGAGTTTTGGTGGCGAGTGTTTGGGTGGATGTAGGACCTGGAGCGATCACCAGAGGGCGCTGTCACACACAGCCTGTCGGGGACCTGTAGAGAAACAGTGAAGTGAAGCCTCCATGCAGAGTGTGTGCTGTGTGTACACTCTCCTAAGTGACCTACAACAACACAGGAATAAGTACATTTACTCAATCGTAAGTTCTGGGACTTTACTTGAGTATTTCCATTTTTCAGAGACTCTAATTTTCCTCCATGTCAGACTACATTCGGGTACTCTGCAGGTTCCATGTTAATATATTGTATTTGAGAGGAATACTTTTACTAAATACTGGTCTTCTCTTTCTCACTCACTTCCTCACTCGCACCGTATATAAAGTGAAGATGGGAGAAATTAATGGATGAACTTTTATGTGAACTTTTTTACTTCTATGCGACTGTTATATTTTATATCTTTGATATTGACTTTTATTCGCTGTGTGAATCACTGTGTAACTTTGTTTTGAAAGGTGCTACATAGATCTGAACACTAATAAATAAATATAAATCACACATATACCTGATTGATCACAGCCCAAAGTGCAGAGTCCACTCTGTTCTGCGCCCGCCGGTCAGACACCACATCTTGTTTTTCTGGAGGTTTCTCAAAATCTTCTTCAAGTACAGCTTCAGCTGGAGGGGTTTCTTCTTTCTCTGAGTCTGCTGTATCTCTGTTTGGGAAACGTGAAGTTAATATGAATTTAGTTCTGCTGCGGGGAGTGTGAAACAAGAGAGCTTCACCCTCTGGAAAACACAAATGTAACTTTAATGCAAGACAAATTAACTCACACCTTCAAAGGGTTTCAAAATGACTCTATGAACAAAAAATTACACAAGAAATTATTAACGACTGTGTGATAATAAGAAAAAAAACCCCACATGAACCTCAGTGGGATGTTATTGGCCATAGTTACAAAAAGAAATAAAATGGATTGATTCAAAAAACAAAAGCAGTGATTAAAGATCCCTTCCAGACATGTATTAATAGTCTGCTTGGAACAATAATGTGTGTCTGATATGTTTCTAATATTTCACATTAAAATCCTTAATAAGGCATCTCCTTCTTCTAACTCATTAAAATTTCCAGAATCTACAAATATGCGAAATTTGTCCATTTCTAAAGTTTTCCTGCTGGACACGAGATGTCTCCTACTTCACTGTGAAGTCCATTCTCAGTGTCTGATGACGATTCAAGTTTCTACATCACACTTGTATAGGTTGAACACTGGATGCTTGCAGGTCTTAATATTAATAAATAGCAGAAGAAACTTCATTTGTTCGACACTTTTCCAAATGGCAGCTACAAAGTGCCTCACAGAGGAAGAGAAATCAACAACTTACTATAATCAAGCATTCTTTCATGGGCTACAGGTTTGAATTGGGTCTTTGATATGTAGCTTATGACATTGTGAGAGGAACTTTCTCCAGCCACTGAATAAATAAACACAGTCAGCCTTGTCATTATACTCACTCTCGTGGCTCCTCAATAAACTGCTTGACCTGTTTGCTGCCTACGATCTTGACAACAAGTCTGGGGACTGTATTTGATGTGGTTTTCTGAGCCATGATGCAGCTGAGGTGATCGGGGTTCCCTGAAGAAAGAGACAGAGAGCAGGAGAGGTTGATCGAGGGCTGTACCGCTCAGACCTTTATTACCGTGATAGCCTTGTATCAGGGAAATCTCTTTTTTTCTATTTTTCACATGAGAGCAAAACACAGCATAAAAGAGAGCATAAAAAATAGGTTGTGTTCAGTTTGCTCATGAATTTCTGTCTGTGTAATGATCCTTTACTTACATGTGCAATCACTCCATTTCCATTTTCCAGTTTTGGCTCATTTCCAGTTTACTTTTCCATGACCAAGTGGATCTTGTTCCTTTTACTGTGTGTCTGAACAGCAGTTTCCTGAGGCTTCCTGTTTGCTCTTTCTGCACCATGGTTACCTCTGTGTCTCCTCCCCTGAGCTGCAACGCCCGACACCCTACAGCACTCTGCAGAGGACTGGGAGTCACTTCAGCACACAAACACTATGAGCGTGTTTATGAGCAGAACTGACCAGCAGGTAAATGTGAAACAAAAGGCCAAATGAAGAAATACAACACTAGTTGGTACTACATACTGTGGTATGTTTACTGATTATTTTCCTTTACATCAGACATGTTTGTGTCATAAACTGTATAAATAAAAATGGTTGTAGTCTTCGTGGCATTCCGTTTCTGAAGAGCCATTGTGAAGCTCAGTGTGGAGCTGTGGTTCATCGCCATTGGCAGTCCTCGCAGCTCCCAGCTAATCCAAAAATGGCAAAAGCACGCGTGGAGCGTGGTGTGTGAGCTGAAGCGGGCCGAATACCGCCTGGTGGCGGTTGCAAGGTTTTTATTCTCTACGGGATCTTTTAATATCTGCAGCAAATTCTCATGGCATCATAGTTGTTGATATATTTCAGTATAGACCAAAGTGGTCAACATTGCCTTCCACAGGGCAATATATAAGAATTCTACTGGCTATAATTTATTAGATTTTCTCATGTTGACTGTAAAATATATCACTCATAGGGTCAGCCATCAAATAAATGGAGTAGAATAAAAAGTCTAGGTCTTTACAGGTCCACTCTACAGAGTCACTCAGGTGGACTTTGTAGTGGATTTTGTTTCGCTTTTGTTGATTGAGTGTGTATGAATGAGGCATAATGCTGCTGCTGTCATATTCAATTCAATTCAAT
>NW_023339674.1:1712691-1717567 GCF_004916995.1 Morone saxatilis
GGAGTTCCTATGTGCTTTAATCCGTCCTTGCAGGTATTCTCATCTAGGTTCCTGGCAACTCGGAAAGCCAGTATTCCTACCAATGGTATTGCCACTCACGCCTGACACCACTTGACTGATCACCTGCCATTGCTAATATGCGCGACTCCGACTACCTTCATCGTTATGCTCATAATAGTTGTTGTTGACTATTGTTGTCTCGGTGCGCCGCGTTTGGCTCGTTTGTCGCTGCTCGCTGTCCCCTGTCGTTGCTGCTGTCCACCGTCGCTCCACCCCCCCCTGGGCTTCTTTCATGATCGTCAATCCGATCATCCTATGTTAATGTAGTTGTTGCTCTGTCTGTTTGCTTACATGCCTGTTTTGTCTCTCCCTGTCTCTCCTCTGTTCTCTCTCTCTCTCTTCCTTTCTTCCACACCAAACCTTTGGTCAAGGGCAGATGACCACCACCCTAGAGCCGAAGGGTCTGCCTCCGAGGTTTCTGCCCGTTACAACAGGCAGTTTTTCCTTGCCCGTCGCCCCAAGTCTGCTCATGGTGGTACTGTTGGGTCTCTGTAAATGTTAATAAGATTTCGGTCTAGACCTGCTCTAATTTGAAAAGTGGTCGCCCTGAGATAACTTCTGTTATGAATTGAATTGGCACTTCTGTTATGAATTGGCGCCTATACAATAAGCTTGCCGTAGCAAGCACCACTGGACGCTATCGGCCCGTCTCTCGACCGTTGATTTTGCGAGAAGAAATTAAGTTATTTGAAGAAGGTCGTGGACGAGACTTGGGAAAATGCCGCGTCCGATTCTTCCATGCGCAGGAGGGCCTCCACCAGGACGCCATGAGAACCTGCAGACGATAAAGCACAAGAACTCGCGGGGAAGAAGCCTGAAGTTAGTCAAACATGCGATTAATGGGACATGAATAGTGCAGAAAAGACGAGAGACGAGGAAGAGAAGGAGGCCCTGCAGTGCACCATGGGAATCCCCCAGAAGTCCTAGGCCTATAGCAGCATAACTAAGAGATGGTTCAGGACTCACCTGATCCAGCCCTAACTATAAGCTTTATCAAAGAGGAACGTCTTAAGCCTACTCTTAAATATGTCATATGTCTTTCTGGGTCTGTTTGGATCAAGATCTAGTTTTATTGTTGGGTCCCTTTGCAAAAGTAACTTATAAATGACTGAGTCCCTTTTGGATCTGTCAAAGGTTTGGGCCTACAAACACCTCTAGTAAAACAAGATGATCACGCCTTAATCCTTTTCTTAAAGCTGCATTTATCTATATTTATTTTTGGCCACCAGAGGGCAGAAGAACTCCACAACAAGCCGACAGACACATATTATTACCTGTATGTCTGATGTGTTAAGAAACAGTTGCCAATTTAAAAATCCATCAGACACAGAGCTACATTATTATTAATTTAGAGTCATGTTTGTGTCTGTCTAATGAACGTCCAATAGACACTCTCACTGTAGCTCTGATTTGGTCTCCAACAAATTGAAAAAAATATATTTCTCTTGCTAAATGAGAGCTTGTTGAAAAAACAGAGACTGACAGGAAATGTGCCACAAAACCAAAACACAGAGCCGAAATAAACATCCCTGTCGAGCTGCAGAGTTAATCATTATCGATAGGTTCAACACTACAAATGTTATCTGATTCATTGTTACTATAAAAAGATATTGATTAGTGGAGTTTTAAGTACAATACTTACATGGTATATGGTCATACATGTTATCCACCTCTGTCCAGCTGTCCAACAGTAATGAATCAACCGGTTGAAGTTCACTTTAATTTTGCAAAATCATTAATTGCAAAGATTTTTCTAATTAAATTTCTAGAAGCGATAAGGAAACAGCTTTGATAAGAGGCCTGAGCGGAGATAGAGGGCCTAATTACATTAATTACTCTATACCTGGAGGAGAAATCTGAGTCAATAAGTTCTGCAGCCCTCTAATCTTTTCATAGAATAAAGCAGGAGGTGGACCACTGTAGCTGAGTCTGGCACACTGCCAGGCACAGCCACTGGAGCTCGGCCTCTCTCCGCTTGATTTGCAAGAATTAAGTTATTAAACGGTCTTAACAACTGTGGAAATGGCCGCTCATTCTTCATGGCATTGTCAGTCCCTACACGTCACAGACCTCCTTAAATGTCCTGCTGTGGCTGAAGTGTGAAAGTCAAACACTAAGTCCAGATCCTAATGATCAAGCGAGCGGCGACAAAACAGCTGCAGGACGTTTGCGGCCGCAAGGAGAGAACCGACAACACCAAACCGAGAGCCTGTTTACTGATGGAAGAATCCTCAAAGGCCCATCTGGTGGTTGTGTGAAATTAAGTCCACTGTGTCTAAGCTCACATGCTGCTTGGTCATATTAACAGCAGTCCAAGGAAGCAGGAACACAAAGAATTACAATGAACTGAGTACAATGAATTTTTTTTTTTTTTTACAGTTTCAGTTCCTAATTGCAGTAATATTTAAAATGTACTTATTTGTATCCCTGCCATTGGACCCTGTTAGCCCAGGGTTTACAAAATAATCTCTAGTGGTGAAAAAGTATGCAATGTTCAGCCAATTCACTGACACAGTGGGGGTGTCAAAGCAGGAGCTACACCAAACAGGGACAGCCCATTCTCCTGAACCCCCCCCCCCCAAAAAAATGTCCAATTAGACTGAAAACCCATTTGTCCCGTTATTCCGAAAACAAACGCCCACTGTTTCAGATGGCCTGTTTTTCCAAAAATCTGCATGTTTGCCCATAATATCTTAGTGTATTTGGAGGTGCGGGAAAGGATGAAGTCATGTGGTCGCTATGGTACCAATAATAAATATGTGGTTAACATTGAGATAATAAAAGATCATGAAGTAAGTAAGTACTTTCAGTTAAGTTAGTAAGTTGATACCAGAGTGTGTAATTTTGGAATAACGGGCCTTTGGAATGACACTTTTATGAATAATGACAGGATGTCAGAGAAATGGGCTTTTTCCGACTAGAATAATTGTCGTAAGAACAATGGCATGGCACCAGGAAAACAACGCAGGGTCGTCCTCGGTTTTACAGTAAAACTTTACTGCTTTGGTTCACTCTCACCATTCTCCCAAGTGGACGAAAAACCCACTTAGAGCAGATTTTAACCATCAATATATAAAGGATGGACAACATGACAGCTCCCCGATAGTGAAGCCAAAACATCTCAATCACCCCCTGGTGGCTGACTGCAGTATCGGTCATACAGCCTCCTCCTTATCGCGCTCATGTATGTTCAAGTGTTAATTTTTTGGATAAGTTTGGTTTAAATTTGTTATTTGAAGCTATAAAGAGGTTTCACGTCATGATTGACAGCTAAACCCTATTCGTGATTGTGTTGGCCAGACATATGGACGGGATCTCGATACCATGGCTCCAACCCCGATCACCACTGCGAGACTCTGTCTCCACTACTAACCTAAGTCATAGACTCTTTTCACTCTTCATTTTCCACTTGAAAATGTAAGCACAGAACACACCCAGTGGTGATCTTGAGCTTATTAACCAGGGTCTAAATTAATAACCCTCTGGGGTTTCAGTGAAAACAAGTTTAAGATAAACAGCTGCAGTCCTTTAGAAAGAAGCACCGTCTGCACATGTGGGGTAAGATCGTAAATGTTTGTTGAGCATAGATTATGATGAGCAGGATATGAGACACTGACATAAAATGTGTTCTGTTTAGTCACCTCTGTGTGTCTCACAGCTCCAACCGTCAGCCTCATTTATGCACTTGGCTGAGACGATCTTTTTGCACACAGGCCTTAATTGATTAGCAGCCCAATTAAAGAGCAGCGATTGGGACCGAGGGTGGAAGAGAAGGTGACAGAATCACGGCGCTCTCCTCTCCTCCTGAGTAATTCTTTTACTGAGGTTCTAAATCGGGTTTGCCTCGGACTGATAATGGATGTCCGGGCTATCTAAACATGCACCCGAAAGCCAGCTCAATCCCTCAGCTGAGATAAAAGCAGACAAATTACACAAGGAGGAAAGTACAAGGAATAAAAATAAAAAAATAGAACAACTCCTAAAGGCTTTTATCAGAAGTTTTGGAGTGTTTGTAGACGTGCTTGTAAGTGGATGCATGTCCATTTTTATCTGTGTATAAGTGTGTGTGATTTTTGGTATAAAAAAGATCAAAATTAGAGATAAATTCAGAATGATAAATTGGTCGTTTAATGGGTTATCTCTGTCTCGTTAACCTTTGCCTGCGTGCAAATGATATGTTGGATTAAACAATGGGGTCTGAACATGGCAGGCACTACATCTCCTGACTGGCTGTGTGGAGAGACACATTGATCAAAGCGTCACGTCCAGGATCTCCTGCTGTGCTCCGAGCCATCCATCAACAGTCCCTCCTCTGGCTCAGATGGCAGTGTCGTTTAACATTTTTATAAATGCCTTCTGCTCGACATACCTGCACAGGAAATATATGACATTATAATGTCCTTCAACAGTCAAATGGGCACATGTTTGGAATGCCAAAGGACAAAAACAAGTTTGTGGCTTGAAAACCTGTGAGGCTGTCATGCTTGTTACGCTTTAGAAAACGTATTTGTTAAATACATGAAAAATGGATTGAAAACTTTGCTGATTTTAAATCATTAGCAGCATAATATAAAGTTTGTCCTAAGGGTGGCACTACTGTAGAGGACATGTGATCTCAGAGCACCAGGAGAGTGTTTACAATGCTAGCACAGGAGCTTTGGACCACTGGGAGCTGTGAGAGTGGGCAACGTAGCAGGGCTCAGCAGCCTCTATGGACTGTGACGGTCCCTGTCTAGTGTTGATGTGCTAATGTGGTTGACCAGTTATTGTTTTTCCTATGTGTTCTTGAAGGTACCATCAGCAGAGTACGGATTTG
>NW_023339674.1:1717667-1729088 GCF_004916995.1 Morone saxatilis
AGTTTATGGTCTCAATCTCTAGTTCCAGTCTTCTTCCATACAGCACGATGTTCATTTAGTAAATGATGGTCACATTTAGAGCAAAATAGACCATAAAGCAGGGTATGCTTCAGGGCGGGGCTACCTTGTGATTGACAGCTCATTCTCAGTGAGTCTGTCCAGCTCAATATTCACAATGGCAGCTGTCATCCATTTACAATCTCCTGGACCTGGACAGAAATCATCTGATACAGCACCAGCTGCCTTCAGTGGAGCTGCAGAGGTGTACGGCCTCATGTCGCTGGAGGTCATAGTGAAAATGTACCCACAAGGACTCATAAAGTGTGTTTAGGTCAAATTTAAGTAAAGAATTTGAACATTTCTCGTTGTTGGGAACTAGATTCTGAACTGCCACTGAACTGACATCCTATCCAGGCAAACAGAAATATAATCAATGTAATGTAATAAATCAAAGACATGTATCAGTACAGGATTATAAATCTAGTTGTTCGTTGGCAGGCTGCGGTGTAGCGATGCCTCTCTATTAAGGAGGTGTCAAACGTGACAGGAGGGCTCCGCCCTTCAGGGAGCTCGAGCAGCAACGACACTCCACTCACAACTGTTCCCGTGTTAAAATGCAAATTGCTTTTTCCTGACCCCTCTGCAGTGGACAGGGAGGGCCTGTAGCTTTCAAAGTGACCTGCTTTTTGCTTCAAAAGGCCGCACACTATGATGCAGCAGGCGCTCACAGGGCGAGACAGCTTAGCAGATAATATCGTCCATGGCAACAGAGGCAGTTGGCAAAGCAGACAAAAACACCAAAATATAGTCCCACACAGCATTATCTTTAACCCTGTGCAGTGTGAGGTCACTTTTGCAATTCTTCTTTGTATTCTCATGGACACAGAATGATGTTATTTACTCATTTTAAAGTAAAAATAGTAGGAGTGCGGTCAGTAACTTTAAGAAGTAAAATTATTGAATTTGATCAGAAATTTTTATATATTGTAGACATTTCTTGCGTTGGACTTTTTGACCTATCAAACACAGGTATAAGTGATTTCATTAATCATGGCAGTATTTCACTCAGGTGTGTCGGCTCCACAGCTCTGGTATTGTACCTGCTGGTTTACTGGTGCACTTAAAAGGAGCAGAGTCATTAATAATGTTTTAGTTCCACTTGTGTCCTTGTTTAAAGGAGCTAACGGCCACTGCATCTACATGTGCAGCCATTTTTTTTTTATTGTAACTATCAGATGGATTGCCATGACATTTTCTACATACATTCATGGTCCCCAGAAGATTAATCTTATTGATTGGCAATGTTCTGACTTTAAGTTTAGTCCACAGTTGGCTGTAGCATCATATTTACCATACAGACATAAGATTGCTATCAAACCTCTCATCTATCAGCAAGAAAGCAAAAAAGCATTCTTTCCAAAATGTCAAACTGTTCCCTCAAATCTATGATTTTAATGTTTAAACTACCCAGTGTTAATATAAAGTAAAAATGCCAGACTCCACAGTGATAAGACATTGCAGTGCTTTAATAACATGCAGGATCAAACTGTACATCTGCAGACTAATCTCTCCAAAAGTCGCTGCACTAATAAAGTCACCTTCCTCAGATGGATACAGCGCAGCATGCACGATGAAATATTAAACTCACACTGATTAGCTCAGTCGGTAGAGCTGGTAACCCATATACTGAGTTGCTGCAGCGGTCCGGGTTCGAATCCGACCAGCGGCCCTTTGCTGCGTGTCATCCCCCCTCTCTCCACCCACCTTTCCTGTCTCTCTACAGCTGTCTCTATAAAATAAAGCCAACAAAAGGCCAAAAAAATAACTTAAAAAAAAAAAAAGAAATATTAAACTCACACAACATGTTAGTGGGTTGAGCCCAAAGGAAGGCTGCTGTTCACAGCAGACTGACGCAAATCTGGTCTGAATTTCTGGAGCTGACAATCATCTACAGCAGAGAGCCTTTCTGGGCTTCTGTCTGTCTGCCGGAGGATACCCAGGAGACAGGCACATATAATAAATGTGTGAGTGCTGAGTGTATGTGTGTGTCTCCAGAGACAGCCATACTCGTGTTGCAGAGAAGAGTTATAAAAGAGAAATGATGACAGGAAAACCAGAATATAGTGAAATTCAAAAGCATGTGATACAGAGATTAAACTATGGTTACTAACTTAGGATACTTTCATCTCTTCTTTTGCTCATGTATTACTAATTGTTTCTTGACCCCATTCAGTTCCTGGGACACAGCCTCGCTCTGCAATCCTATAAACACTTCTGTCTGTAAAATGCTTTTTGTGTCATGCTTTGGGAAGACTGCAGTATGAGAGCTTCTTTTTTTTCAGAAAAAAAACATTTCTGATCTTTTCTTAAAATAGTGCTATGGGATTCACTTCTACATCACATGTGAAAACCGTGCTTCACCTTCACTGTGACAGTCATCATACCCACACAACAAAATCAGATGTTAATGCCGTCCACGTTTTGTGCCACTGCCACTCCTCTGGTGAAGTTTAGGAAACTACAACCACTAGATAAAAGAAACAATTGTTGATAGGGCACAAAGGTTAGTGTTTTTTCATATTCTGAGACTGGATGTGGTCTTTTACAAGACAAGAGGGAAGTTGAATGACCAAAAGATACACTGGCCCACAAACTACAGTGTCCATGGAACGATATCAACATTTTTTGTGACGATTGTCCTGGACAAAATTATTGCGTTTCACCACATTATCGCGATTATCATGCTGCTGCCATTTCTGATACTGAATACTGGTATTTTTCTGGGGAGGACAGTCTTAACATCCATCCAGCTTGTCACTCCACCTTCATCAGACACTGCTTGAAAAAAAGTATAAACCCTGGCTTCTTCATTGACAACACATTGCCTGTCCTTGATCTGAAAGAACACATCTTCACCTTAAGACCCAGGTTGTAAAAAAACTAATTTTTGTTTAGCTGTGCAACAACACTTTGATTCATCTCCAAATCAATCAATTAGCTCCTTCTGGCCATTCAGCTCAGAGGAGAAAAGGCTGCAGAAGAGATTATTTATCTGCTGGCAGGACGGTTGTCAGGCGACAGGACAACAAACGGCAGCCGTGTGTACTCTGAGCGTCCAGCAGAGCCTGCCGGTTTGTCGAAGGCATAGCTCAGGGAAAAAGGTTAACAAGGACACTCCTCTTTACCGGAGAGACAGCGCCGTCACTTTGCCGGCAAGGGAGCCTCGAACAGGTCTCTGCCACATGCAGCGCAGGAATATTTTAGAATATTAATTGCACACTTAGTATGCTGTTGTCATATGGCTTTTATTAGTATTCCATCAACTCAATGAGGCGTGAAAGGGCCAGATGCTGTGTCCTCATCTATTCCACATATATTCTTGTCTTTTGTCAGCTATCAGTGCAGCGAGTGTCAGTCTGCTCATCACTTCAGTGATCTGATGTCATGTATTTATTAATTGGGCCAGTGAGTTTAAAAATGGATTAATAACACTCAGGTCTGATTATCAAAATGGGGGCTGCATCATTTGTAGAGTAAAGAACCTCTACTTGTCATTCTTGTCAATGCACACATTAGTATTACTGTACTGAGAGGATGCTGTTATTGACCCATGACATTATCCATTCTGCACCTAAACACAATTCTTGGTCACATTGTTTTTCTTTTCTTAAATTTCCACCACACACCTTCACCGTTCTTTAATGCAAAACAAGACTGAACCCATGAATCCGAATAAAATGGAGATTATAGTGCAAGAAGAGTAAAAGAAAACAGTAAATCTAATCTACTTGCAAGCAAAAACAAAAATTTATCTAAGATTCTTTGCTATATCTGGCACCCTCTCTATAACTGAAGTCTGTGGTTTATCAATCCATGTATTCATTTAACATATTAGTTCAGGCATGTGAACCATGTAAGCCCACACCTAGCTGAAATATTTAAAGTCTTTAAACTAGAGCCGACATGTGCAAACACATCTACCAAAGCAGACATATCATTTTGTATAAACAGAACCACAGGTGTGTATGCCCTCCATTTATAACAATATCCGAACATGAATCCAAAGACACAAATGCACATAAGCTGGTAATAAAGGCTAAACCATGCAGGTACCAGCTTCTTGTTCCCAGATGAATGTCCCCATAAAGTTCGTACACAGGTTTGGGTCCCCATAATACCATAAATACACACACACACACACACACACACACACACACAAGTGTCATTTCTGCAATATAAGCTAATGATTAATCTTACACTATCAGGAGGTAATAGATGCACTTTCTTTGTGGTATTGATTAATGACTATCAATGTGTTTATGCATGAAGATATTAAGTTAGTCAGTGAAGAAATCATCTTCAAGACATTTAAAGGATCATTTGATTTTTAAAATACCTGATTATCTACTTCATAGAAGTCCCTCATTTCGATTGCTGCTGCATTTTTGTTTTCCACTTCATTCTTCGTGAGTCACAGCACTTTTTAAATGAGTTGGAGTAGTATCAGGGTTTGATTCCACTTTAACTCTTTTTTTATGGGACCAATAAAGTCCCAAAAGATTTTTTTTATTTGCTTTAAATCTGGTGGGAAGATGTTATTATGTTATTATCTTGTAGAAATAAGACTCATATATTGTGTTCTCGTTAAACAAGATCTCTATCAACTTGTTCCCACTATAAGCATCTTGTGCTCATAAATTCACATTATATTCTCGTAGGATAAAACTCACCATCATTTGGGTGTTCCTGTTCTTGTTTAGCTGTTTCTGTTTATATTATTTATGTTGGTTTATGGGTAATTTTTTTGTGTGTAGATGCTTGTTTGTGCTTTGACATCTTATTTCCCTGAAGTTGACACACTGATGTTCTCTGGCTGTGTAATCATGTACAAGAGGCATTCATTTACAAGTTCACTTCTGCACCCCGGCACTTAGTGATTTACCTCAGTGGAAGTGACTTTTATGACTGTGTTGGAGGTGAGAGTCAATGAAGCACATGAGTGGAGGTCTTCAATAACATTATAACTCTCTTTTACTGCACCCCAGCGCTGTGAGCTGGTGGCTAAGAGCCAGGCAGGAGGAGCAGCTCCTCCATTTCTCCTTCAACACTGTCATTTCTCCCAAGGAAGGTGAGCATTCTTGTGATACTGATAGCCATCAGGAGCACATCTTTTTTTATCTGGTGCTTCCCCTCTGATATCCACACTCAAACTACTTCATGAAATTAAGGAAAAGTGCTAGTTGTGTTGGATTATGGCTCTTTCTATCATGAAAATACTGAGGGGTTGACCAGTTTTCCTCTCACCATAATGTTATGGCCACAGCTTACAAGAGTTAAAATCAAGAAGAATTTATTGTGCTTTACAGAGCATTTGGCCATGTGAGTGAGGAGCTGAAATAGAAGGAAAAATTCCAGGACAACAAATTATCTCCAGGAGTTTTGGTCATTTTAATCAAATTTCAAGTGTTTCGATTAGTCTCTAAACTTCCAGGTTTTCCAGAATACGTGTGAACCCTGCCAGCACTTTTTGGTATGTAACTGTTCAGACTGAGAATTTCTACAACTACAGGATGGATTGGCTAGAACTTTTGTTTAGAAATTCAAGTTCCCCTTCACAATGAGTTGTAGTAACTCTGGTGATCAGTTTTTATATAGTGCCATCATACATTTCTTTAGTTTATGATCAAATATCTGCAAAACTAATGGCATTCCCATCAGCCTCAGTTGCACTTTGTGTTTCATGCAAATTAACAATTGGTAGCATGCTAATCATGATAGTCAAATTAGCATCAATTAATAATGTATTAAACAGCTGGTCAAGTTAGCTATACTAAATATATAGAGTTTGAATGGCCGCAATTCGGTTAGGCAAATTTAGGCACAAAAACTACTTGCATGGGGTTAGGAGAAGATTGTGGTTTGGGTTAAGTACAGATCAAGCAATTTGTAGACATCAGCTTGGGCTCTGGGAACATATGATGGGCATTTTGTAATATTCTATTTTATACATTTTATAGAATACTAATTGATTAAAATAAATCCATAGATCACTGCACCACTTTCCACTCGAAGTGCATTTATCATTTATTTAAAGACAAAAAAGCTGAGAGAGAGCATGCCACCTGCTGTTTTTACTTAACTAAACTTTTTGCTGTATTTTATTGGTTGTTCTTTTTATAGCCCCTTTCAATTCCATACTGGACACACACACATAAACACACACAGTGATGGTGAGAGTCCCTCAGTTCATTAGAGTTTAGATTGGAATCTGTGGCGGCATTGGTTGTGGTGGCTGTACTTTGTCCCCTGTAGGATTGGAGAGAAGGAAAATTGAAACCACAACCTTTGGACAAGCAGACATTTAAGGCCTTGTCAGAGTGAGATAGGGCTTCCCGGTCCTGCCAAACCCTGACGGCCAGCTCCATCACTCTCAATATCCTTCTTCTTACTCACAACAGCCTCCCCCCTCTATAAAAAAAAAGAGATGTGGAGAACAGATAGCTGGTAAGAGACGGCAGAAAGGTACAGACTTCTCCTTTTTCTCAGTGTAGGTTCAAACTGAATGCAAAGGAAAGATCAAGTAGACGTGGGTTCAATCAGGAGGGCACAAACTGGTCACCTTACTCAACCTTTCCTGCATGTCCAAATACACTAACTGCTCGATTTCACCAGGCACAACACGTAGCAGGGACGCAGCCGCCATTCCAGACCATGCTTGAGATTCAAGAAGATGTGGGTTTCAGAAACCACTCACCACTCTGCTCCATGGAGAATACGCAAGAATATGTACATTTATGACAAAGCTGAGACCAGCTGTACAGAGTGGTGTACGCAGGAAGAACACAGGCAAATAATGGGCTGTCAGAACAATGCAGTCTGCCTTTTTTTTCTGTCTGCTTTATAACAACCAGCTACAAAATGTAAAATAAAAAAGACAGAAGGTGTGCTCAAATAGTTCCACTTTTTAAAAAATGTTTAACTCTAGTTATTTCTACCATTGAAGCAGGAAAACACATTGTGACAGACAGGTGTTGTTGCTGCCTGCAGTGCAATGATCCAAGTCCTGCGTAAAACATCAGCAGAATAGCATCTCAAGTTAATCATTAATATATTATTACAGGAAAAAGGAAATTACTAATGTGATCACAGGAAAAACAGCTTATTAGCTCAAGATAACAAGAAAATTAAGTCTTGAAATACTTCGTCTGAAATAATGATCAGCCACCACTGCTGCTCTCGGCTTTTATATTTTACAAAATATTATCTCATGGCATCATTTCACTCAGTGAACTGAGATAATTAACACCTTCCATTGGAGTCATCTGCTCATTGGTGCACAGCTCTGCATTACCACACAAACACTGATGTGCACAATAAGACACAGACTGCACGGACTCAACACCAAATGCCTCAAATGAAGACAATAATTGTTGTTGGTAGATCATTGCCATATATGGCTCTGGCTCCAACGCAGAGAGAGAGATCCAATTTTAGTTATATTTCTGGTTGTGAGGTCAGTGACATTTTCATGGCGGCTGCCAGCTATTTCCATCAGTGTCACTGTAATGACATTAAACCAATGTGATTGCTGTGAGTAAATCCACATTACTGAACATAATTTTCTACCCTCGTGACATCCTGTTCTGTGGGCACTCGCTGTTTAAGTCCCTCCCGTCGTTATCCTGCATCAGTCAGTGGCAGGAGACGAATTGTGGCCTCAGAGGAGCTCACTGTTTACCTCGAGGGAACCCGGTCGGAATGACATGCGACGACGACAGCGTCGACCGCAGGAAGGTTATATGTTCATCCACATAAATCTAAACTGCTGTGAGATTAAACTGTAGCAATCACTGCAGTTATATAACAGCTACACAAACAACAACAGCAGTCCTTATCCTGCAGACACTGATGAATGGCGTCATTACGGAGAATGAGCTGGAGTCACATTATGAACAAAAAATATCCTTATCTTGTGATTAATTGAAAATGTATTGTCTGCTCCCTGCTGCACCTCGCCTCCCTCTGGAAGATCCAGCAGAGTTACTGCCCCATCTCTAAATGCCTACTTTACAGTTTATTTAATACGTGTGAATTGTTTGGTCAGAGCAGTTGGGTGCAGGTGTGACGAGGGGTCCTCATACCTAAATATGGAAAGCCAAGTGGACCATAAATGCCTCAGGAATGTAGTGTACCGCTGGTTTTTCACAACAAAATAGGTTGGCAGTTAGTGTCTTTCATGAGCTATATGAGTGTTTGTGATCTGCTCTCCCAGTGTTCATGGTTTGGTTCAGTTTAATAAGTTTTATCATCTAAGACCTGCATAATATCAAACACATATATACACAGATGCCATTTTTTTAATATGAGCCATTCTGTAATTGTCTATCTTGTAGCTTTTATGGGTTACAGGTGTAATCTGCCAGTCCTGTGCATATATAACAAGTCTTAAATTGACCACATTAAGCCACATTTTTACCATCCACTGTTTAGATTTTGGTTGTTTTTAACTCTATATTAATAAAGGATTAAGTTTTATACCTGCTGACATTAAGCAGACAATTGCAATGTCTCTATTAACATTGGAGACATGAGGTTATCAGAGAAACAAGCTGAGCTAAGGCTAGATGGAGCTCTGCGTGCAGGGCCTCCCGGACGTTCTTTCTCTACCAAACAAAGTTGGAGAAACAGGGATTTTTTATAGGTGGAACAGCTTTATTCAGCGTTTTTACCAGTTTGAATCTGCGGGTCTGTTTGTTTTTGAGAGCGTAAGATGATGAGCACTGAAGGAATCCTAACCGGGAGAAACTGACTGCAATGACAGCAATGTTGGTGAATACAACGCTGGGGACTGTGGGACAGAGTTGAAGCTATAAAGTGTCCAACAGTTGGATCTAGACCTGCTAGTCTCTATGATACACTCACTCTGCTAGTAGAAAACCTCAGCCTAAATGTACTGAGGTGGTTCAGTACGACGTCCCTGTGTTGAGATCGGGGGAATCTCCCTCTGTAACTGAAAAGGACGGCCCTGTCTGTGCAAGCCCCGGCTGCTCCTGCTCACCATTTGTGATAATTAAATTTTCAGAGAGCAGATTTTGTCTTTCTGACACGTCTGAGGGGAAGCTGTGAAAAGACCATTTTCCCCGCGAGGACGTCTGAGGAAGGAAAGCAGCAGAAACAAATGTGTTTCATCAGGGAAAAGACAGCCTGGAAAGGCTTTTCAAAACAATTCCATTTGCCAGAGGTTTCCATTATCACATCTGAGATGGAGGACACCAGGAGGGGAGGGACGATCACAAAATAAATCTCTGCTAAAACAAAATTGCAAATGTTGAATTTTAAAAGGGCAGCCTTGTGTCTTGGTCTTGTTTAGTTTCACAGAGTGTACTGGTTCTAATTAGAGTTTATATATTTATGTTTAGTATTTTATTATACTCTCCAAGCTTTGTATTTAATTTATTTTAATTCTCAGGGAGTAAACTCAGTCTAATTTGATTTTATACCTGTTGACATTAAGCAGACAATTGCAATGATTCTATTAATATTGGAGACATGAAGTTATCATGTCAAACTGATTACAAAAAACACATAATCAATTTTAAACTGAATCGAATGATGTCAGGGGAAACCCCCCAACATGATTCGGATGCAGCAGCAGCAGAGAAATCGACTGCTTAAGGATTCATGACGGTGGCGACTCAAGAACCAGAGTGACTTTGCCAAACGGGCTGAGACAGGTACCCTTGGAGTCCAGTGGAAGGAGAGAGCACGAGGGGAATGCATTAATGCGGTATTGATCACAGTGACATTACTATCAGCTGAGACGAACAGAAAGGTTGCAGTCACTCACTCTGACTTTACCTTGTGCGCCCACCTCTCCGACATACAGAGAGAGAGAGCGAATAATCACAATCTCTCCCTAATTGCAACTATGGTATGGCACAGAGTCACTGAGTGTAATATGAGGCTTTGCAGAATCGTTCAATATAAACGTCTGGTCAGAGGGTTGGATGTAGACAGATTGCTTCTCTTATCCTGTTGTCTGGTCTGATACACCTTGTGATTACATCTTGACCTTGTGTTGGATACTTTGGTGTCACAATAAAAAGTGTTTTTAATAGAGTCTATAGAGTCTTTTTGATTCCTACTGTTAAGATGGAACAACATAAAGGCACGTCATCTCTGCTCCCGTGAGCCTTGTGAAACAGTAATCACTCATCCACTGGAGGAAAAAGCTAACTGTTGGTGCTACAGATCAGTTATTAAACAGAAATGGTTTGGATCATTAGGCGTGCTGAGGGGGACTCCCTGTGCCAGATGTGCTGCGCCTCTGGTTCAGCTGTGGGACAGACACATCCGAACATTAGCTCACACACTGACAGCATCTCTTTATTGCTCATCACTGAGAGTAATTAGCTCGTCCGTCCTGGAAAACCCTCTGGGAACGTATTCCGGGAAAAGGGTGAATCCCCATTAATGTTCAGGTAAAAACCTGTTTCTGCCTGGTGTCATGTCCAAGGTGAAGACGCCACCAGAATACGCTATTTGTAGCCAGTGGTGGAAGTGATAGTGGATGGTTCCCTGCTATGGAGTTTAACCTATAGGGATTTAATACTAAGGGACATTTGTACTTTCAAATGGTAACAAATTCCACAAAGTTCTTGCACACCAGAAAGTCTTAGTTTAGTTCAAAGACCTTCATCAGGTAGAAAAAGTTCTTATTTTTCTGCTCTGTCATGCTGTCTTTCTCTGCTTTATTATATAATTTCACAATCACAGTTTCAAAGTAATTTGAAAATCTGAAGTAAAAGTATTTCAGAATTTCAGAAAGAAGTGCTTCAACCTAAACAACAAAATATGTATTATGTCGCTAACTTTCATTTGGTATCTATGTTGCAACAACAATTTTACATAAATATGCTGGAGTATAACCTGTTGCAGACATAAGACTGGCGTTGATGGTATATAAGCACATCTTTGATAAACTGTGTTTACCTACAGTCCCATTAGCGGCTGAGCTAGCATTAGTTACATTATGTGAGTATTCACTTTATCAGCATCAACTATTTTGCAAAAACACAACTTTGCTGTGTCATTTACACCAAAATAATAGGACAGAACCAAAATAAAACTCCCCAAAACTGTCTTTGTTAGGCTTTCTGACATCCACCAAGTGGTTCTGTCAAAATAAACCCTTAATTAACAGAGTTAGATATAAAATACTTGTGAAAAGGGCTGCAAGGGCCCAACTTTAAGCTAACGTTAATCCTTAAGGACAAATGCTCCCATCAAAGTCTGTCCACTAAAAGTTCTAAACATCGTGACTTCATTCAAAGTGGTCAGAAACAAAAACTCCCCAAATCCGTCTTTGTTAGTCTTAGTCTACTGTTCCAACAATCACCAACTCTGCTTTGGTAGAAATAA
>NW_023339674.1:1729230-1743786 GCF_004916995.1 Morone saxatilis
GGCTATGGAAACAAACCACAAAGAGGCTGCGATACAACACAGGTCGAGGGAGTGAGACACCATCATATTTTAGGTCCCCAAGGATCCAAAAGCAGATGTTTCCTGTAACAAAGAGGCACTAACCACTGCTGTTTACAATAAACATCCTCTTGCAGTGCGGACAGCACAGAAAATGCTTCACATAAGAGACAAGGAGAACATGCAAATAAAAGCTTTGAAATTTGAAATAAACAAATAAATTCTCACATTTTGTATTATTTTAACCATATGCTGGCTCAGAATATTTGAGCAAGTGCATATAATTTAATCAGCGTTAAATGTATCACAAATCCCATCACAGATAGTAAATGAATGATAACTGAAATACAGAATTGGCTGAGGCTCAGTTATGGCCATTCTGTTGCTACTTTTCCTCTGATCCCTCAGTGTGCTGCCACTGCAGCTGGCATGAGGTCGAAGGTGTTTTCAGCGATACAAAAGTTCAAAGGTGAACAGGGAGTTAGTCTCAATGTCCGCTGGTTCTCCACATAAAAAGACCACCTGGCACAAGTGAAATCAGGACGGAGGGACAAGATTGTACTGGACACTGAAATACCTCAGCTGAAAATACTGCCTCCAGTCATCAAACTGCAACCAAGCACAAAAGGCAGTGTGACAGGATTCTGACAGATAAAAACAATCCACTAAACAGAGTTTTCATTCACTTTCTAAATTCACACTCACCTTTCTTTTTCCATTTGAAATATTAAGATCATAATACAAACGGTGATGTCCATTTTTTAAATTAATCTCCTATTGAAAGGGGATCTCTTCGACGTGATTAAAGCGATGGAAATAGTTTCTGCTTGTCACATCAGAGGATAATGATCATGGAGATAAATCCAGATTTTGTGTCATCTGTAGCTGTTCAGACCCTACGGCTGCTGCCACAAAGACACAAATAGACACTGTCTTTATGGACATGCTTATAGAATGTAAGAATATTGGTCTGGATATAAATTTGCTGTTTGGCAAGTGAGGTTATTATGACCCGCAATCAACACCATTCAGGTTTGTCTTGATCTGTGGTTGTTAGCCAACATCTGCATTTATAGCATAAGCTACTAATTATCAGGTTTCTTTATTGTGCAGTCCAGGGAATATCAGTAAAATATTGGTTTATTCGTTTTAGGAAATCAGTGTATCTTTTTTTGCCTGAATTTGAAAAGATTTTGTGTACTGGCTGTAAATACCATTTCATATTTCATATTTTGACAAAGCTGTCAGAACAGTCTAAATTTTGGTGAAATCTGTGGAGAAAAAACATAGAAGAAGGAAAACAAAACCACAAACTCAAAATCTAAATTTTCATCGTTTGAGCAGCTTCAGGTCGCTGCGACATGCACAAACTCAAAAAAAAGATTATTTTATAAGGCCACTATAAGGTTTGACGGCATACTCGTGGTTAGATTCAACCCTGTCCAGGTGTAATTTAAATGTATAACCAGTTTTTCATTAAACCAGTGCCACATTTTAAACTCATAAATTCAAAAAGAGAAATGTATAAACAAGCCGATCCACTGAGATCATGGAAAATGTCACAGAAAAGTGCAAAAGGATGAGGATAAGGATCACAGGGAGTGTGTGCTGAAAGTGAATCCACTTCCCGAGACTCAGCTCACCTAAGGGTTTCTGAGGATCAGCACCTGACATGAGAGAGGGAAAGCATGACCTTGATGGTTTTAGGGAGAGAAAATGACTTTTCATCCACGCTGGCTGTGAGGATGAGGGGCGACGAGTGACACAAGAGAGCTTAATTCAGCCTACAGGATAGAGGGAGGGGACGGAGGATGCAGAGAATGGATGAGCGAAGAGGTGGAATTGAGCATTTGTCTGGCTCGGGTCATATCTGATTAAAGTATATGAGTCCAGTATGAGGGGTAATTTTCATCAGGCAGCCAGATAAGCCAGAGCCGCACAGACAGAGATTCTTTGTTATTCAGCAGGACTCGATCACAGGCGCGTGTCCTCCACTGCCGTCACAATCCCTGCTGATTAACGCAGGAATAGAGAGGATGTTCTGTTCAAATTTCTCTTTCTATATCTCCCAACCCACCCCCATCTCCCTTTTCCCCCTCTCAGTCTCCCTTGTGTCTCTCTTTATCATACAGAGCCTGGTAGGTGTCAGGGGGAGACATTTTTGATAAATCGTTCCCTCAAACTGAGAATAATTCCCTTAAATTGATTTGTCTGCTCAATGTAGCTATTTTCTTTACTCAATTTAGTAATTTGTACTCTTGAATTACTAAATTATTTAACTCAAATTAATCATTTATATACAACCATCTAACTGAGAGGTATATTCCAGACCTCTGAATCTAGGGCTGTCCCCGACTAAAGATTTGTTTATGATGTTAAGACTGTCGGTTAAATAATAACAGAAAAGAAGGTAATGAATCGGAATATGTCAGAACAACCGGCAAGGAGACTGAACATTTAGTCTATTTATTTACAAATTTACTCGCTACCCTGCCTGTATCCACTGTGTCTAGTCTTGGTCTGAGCTGCTGTAACACGCCTGGCTTCTGATGGTGTCAGAGGCTGACCCGGCTCCATTGTCCTCTTGCCTGACTCTGGCTATAACTATACATAGTCAAAAGAATGTTATATATCCAAGATGAAACTGACAGAAGTGCGGGACTGAGAGAGTTTGCTACTTCAGCACCACGGTCAGAGGATGGATTTATCAGTTCACAGCACAGTTACACTGCTGATATTTCAGAGCCGTGGTCGGGGCCGTAGAGTCTAACTTAGAGTCTAACACACACCTCAATCAAAGAAAGGATCAATGAGTCAGGCAGGCTAGACTAACACATTCAACCAAACAACCACACTGATGCAGCAGAGAATTAATCGGGTTAACGGGATGCATTGAATCGCATTGTGTTCAATTAAATCGTGTCAGTTCATATTTAATGCATCAATTTGTTGGCAGTTGGGATGTAAGGATGTTTCATAATGAAAGACAGCGGTTCCCCACGAGGCTTCAGAGAAAGACAACCATATCATGTTTTTTGCCCTCTTTTGCTTACAGTTCATCCACATTAGAGACACTATGGTTGGTTTATATCTGCCCTCTCCTCCCTGATTACCTTGAAAAAATCACAAGCTATGATCAGTCAGGGTTTAACATGTTTGTTAGTCTGACATGTCTCGGTCAATCACGGCAGGAGTTAAAGGCACCATAATCACCTAATCTCACACAGTGACAGATGGACATTTCCTGTATTCACGATTCGTGGTGAACATGAATATAAATTTAGAGTTGATTTCTTCATGTTCTTTGCTCGATGTGGTTGATTCTACATTGCATCTTTGTCACATTTTAGAATTGCACCAGTGAACAAGCAGAGCTACAAGAAGATGACCTCCATTTTGAGAATGTTGATGGACGAAGTTGAAAATCTTTAAAAAGAAAAAAAAGTCCTCTTCAGCTGTGACAGCTGAACCTCTGAAGGCCACGGTGGCGTCCACAGTGACTCACTGGATGCCATGATTGATTTAAGGGTCAGTGAGTCTAATACATTTCCTCTGAGCCGATCTTTGAACGGCTGATGTGATCTTAATTGAGTCTAGTTCATCTTCCCAGAGAAGGAAGGGAGAAACACTCACAGAGGTACGGGGAATATCACAGAGATAACTGACAGCACTCACATCAAACCATGAGTATGTTCAGACAGTATTCTACTGGCTCAATGTTCACACTGTATTCGCCAAATGAAAGCAAAGATGTACATTTTTCTTGGCAGTCGATGATTACGTACATACCCGTATGTACATATATCTGTTTTTAACTGTTCTAGCAGTGGGGCTCGAGGCATGACAGCGTAAATCGTCCAGTTACCACTAGTCTACCACTTAACTGAAATATCTAAAAGATTATTGGATGGATTGTTGTGACATTTTGTAGAGACAATCGTGGTTTCCAGAGGATGAATCCTAATCACTTTGGTGATACTCAGAGTTTTCCTTTAGCACCACCTGCAGGTCAAGGTTTTCACTTATCCAGTGAAATATTAACCTGACTTGGACACGGAAAGCCTTTGGAAAAGGGCAGGCACATGAAAAAATACTTGGCAGGTGATGACCATCTGTGTATCACTGTCACAGGCTAACGTCAACCAATCAGATCAGTGAACCAGCAACCCATCAAGAAAAGCCTTGAGTGTTGTTCTTCTTCGTTCGATGAAGAAATACTCTCCAGTTCTGACATAACTGATGCTAACAGCATCACTAACCTCTTTAGGAGCCGCCATTGTTGTTTTTGAACAGTTACTTCTCACTGTTTCACACTGCGAGAAGGACGTGAAATATCACCACATCTACACATTGTCAACATTGATAAATCCACATTGTGGATTCAATGACTCCTCCATCCTACAAACAACATTCCCTCCAGTGTACAGTTAATCAAATTTCAACTCATTTCACAAAGTTCATCGCAACTCATTGATCTAAACAAAGATGACAGACAATTAAGATAATTAATCAGGTATTGTTTCCAGCCACAGTTAAATGAAATGGCTGCTTCTATAGTGACAAACTAACAGAGAATTATCACCACCTCTGCAACTATTTGTTTTCTGTCTTTTATATTTATATCTCGGCTTTATTGATTTGGGTATTACTTTGCTGAACCTGAATCCAAATTAAATTTGCTTTTATAGTTTGGAGGGTAACTGTTTTAGACTATTACAGTATTTTCTGACTTTGTGCTGATTTTAATTTTACAAAGTCTAGTTTTAACCTTTGTTTAAGTTCCTATTGGTGTAGTGCATCTGATTTAAACTGAGCTGTAGTGAAAGAAAAGATCCTGTCCCAGAGCGCCATCTCTCTCCTCTTGCTCCACTGGGGCTCATTTTAAATCACATCAGTCATCGTTGGATTTGTTCATTCCTGAGCACAAAAACAACCCAGTTAGTGATGTGTGAAACACCAGCCTGTGGTAGAAAACACAAGAACTCACCTCAGCCTGTAGAATCTGAAGAACATCTCGCCGTATGAAGTCGACAGGAAGGACGTACAAGTGGCTCCCAGTGTGTCCCTGCTCTCCCAACAGCCGCACATTTCAGCTCCGGACACCACTGAGAGCATCAGAGGAGGCGACGTGACTCCGGCAGGTTCACAGGACCGTCCGAGACAGGGTGTTTCGTGTGTGCTTATCATCACCACAGCATGTGACAGCCGCGGGGACGGCGGGTCTAGGGTCACATAGCTTATTGGCTCCTTCATCCAACATTTACGCGCTTTTAAGGTCGGGAGGAGAATGCTGACACATTTTCTGGCACGTTTCTTTGATTGGATGACATTATAGGCTGTTGTACTCTGCCACTGTGTTTTTGTTAATTCACATTTGGAGATAGACCAAAGATTTGACGCACAAATTTCCTTCTTTATTCGTGCGTAAAAGCCGCGCCGCCCGTGACGCGTTGTGAGTTTCGTCAATGAGAGCTGGGTAAGTTTTCAGAAGCACTGATGAGCTCCTGTCGGACGGAGACGTTGGCATCTAAAGGAACCTGTTGGATTATAAAAAACACAATCTGTTACTTTTAAAGACCATAAGTCTGGAGAGTCCGCTGTCTCTGATTCTGGTGCGTCTTCAGCTGGATTTTTGCGCCTTTGTGATCCTGAAGATTCAAACCTTCCTGTGGGGATTACATGGTAGAAACAATGTTTTTATGCAACACGAGTGCCATAAAGGACTGGAGCTATTTTCTGTCTCAGATACTGCCCCTGATGAATAAAACTACAGGCTTGGTAAACATGGACAAAGCGGAGGATGTGACGACCACCATGGTGACGGCTCTGCAGCCGGACAGCGCCATGAGCGCAAGTAAGCCGCCTCTCAACTCCAACCATACCTCGGGCATGGAGCACGTCTTTCAGTACTCTTATTCGGAGAGTGACCTGCTGTACACGGACTACCGGACCCCTGCCCGAGACTCCATCCCGCTGCCCAAAGCGGTTCTCTACCTGGTCATGGCAGCGCTGGTGGTGGTGGCGGTGGCGTATGCGATAGTAGGACACCTGGTCAAAGATGTGGTTAATGACTTTGTCGGTATGTGACCCCTATTTTGTGTCCGTGTGTGTGTGTGTGTGTGTGTGCACATTTCCATTATTAAAAGGCACATTGAAAGAACTGGAAGCACAAAAATATGTTGTACATGTATAGAAGCAGCACATCTTCTATCAGAACAGTTAATTAATATACATTTACAGTTGGAGAAACTTGTAGTAATGAATTAATCCAATTTTGTATTTGGACCCCTGGAACCCTAACCCTAACCCATTCATTCCTTGTAGCCCATTAAAACACAACAATTGTTGCCTGAAACAGACAACACAAAACACAAACATCTTAATTAATAGATGAATTAAGTGATTTGGGGGCTCTTTGAAATAGCAACTGAGAGGTTCTTTATTAATTGAATATGTACAGTGACAGTTCTTTGGGTAAACTATGGAGCATGTTTTGTCATCCATCCTAAGTATTTTAATGTAAATGTGCAGTAGCTGTCTCATATCATCCGGTGACCTTGTGAGGGAGACGTCCTGACAATCTACACTATCAGTGAGTGTCTGTGTGAGAAATGGAGAGAAGGTCTGCTGTTTCTCTATTTTTGAAGAGTGTCCTGTGAGCAATACATAATGAATGAAACAATGAGTCTATTTTTAGGGCACGTGTCCTCTCATAGTGCTGACTTGACTTGATAGTCAGCTCATTACATCAGGTGATTTAAAGCAAAATAGAGGATTTGACTCAGTAATATTTCACCAGGGGGGGCAGATCAGGACAGGGGCACATTAACTAAGCAGCTGCAGGAGGGCCCTCAGCCACCAGAGGGCCCCTAAATGAATGGAAAATATTAATTTTGGATACATTTTATTATCATAATTGTTGTGCTTTTGTCACTGCATTGCATTTCATGGTGAAATCTGTGTTTGTGTTTTGAATATTTAAATAAACATATTGAAGATTTAAATGCCATTTAAGATTTATTTAAAGTGGAAATGTAGATATGTATGTGTTTTTTAGATAAGCAAACCTGCTCTCATGATAATTGGATGTTGCAATGACTTCTCTTTTTCTTTCCAATTTTACAAAAACAATTTCATACTGACCAACTCAGACTACAAGGACAAGATTGTTTTTTGTCCAACAGAAACATTCCAGAAGTTCCAAATGCAATGAACAGTGTTCGTTTCTAAAATAAACATTCTTAGGATGATTAAACTACCAAAAATGCCTGATGTATAAAAGATGATACTGAAAAACAATTCAATTTCAATTTCAATAAATTATTGGTTTCAAAAGATCTCGTCAAAGGACTGCAGTTGAGAATTAGTTGGCTAACACACACACACATTTACAAAAATGTTCATTAATGTACATTGTCCTTATAATTCAAATAAATGAAACCCTAACTGCCGCACCTAAACCTAACCATGGAATAGACTCTTATGATTTGAATTGTAGCTGTGCACACACAGGGAGAGGTACCAAATCTTTCATAGGGCTTGAGAAAGGCAACCCTGCTCTGGGGCATCCACATAACTGACCTCTGTGTCTGAGCTTTCTCTCTTTACAGTCACATTATCACACCTGTCCACTTGCATTTAAATGACTTCTGTTGCTGCCTTCCTTCTTTGTCCTTATCACTTCATAAGACACAGATGGAGTCTGTGTGCAGAGTCACTAACATGCCTATTCTTGTGCAGGTGGAGGCAGGTCGATGGTTGCTGAAGGTGACGGAGGTGAAACCAGTGAACCAGGTATAAAAACAAAGCTCACATGGCTTACAGTCTGCAGCACTTAGCTTTGCCACAGAGACATGCTGACCCCCCTTGAACTGGTCAGCAGTGAGAACTCACCTGTCTGTCTGCCTGCTCCTGACCTGACATTCCCACCTTCATATGAAAACTCACACGTACACATTCACACAAACACACAAGTGACACGGTGTCTGCTCTCCTGGGCATTTTCCAGTGGTGTAAATGTGGAGGATGTGTGTTTTATGGCTGCGAAGACATTGCCAAGTCTCCTGGACACAGCAAGATGCTTCACTTTTCTGACATGGTGCAACAGCAAAAAAGCAAAACAACCTATATATGTAGACATATAAAGAAGTGGAAGATGTACCAATGAATTAGAGACAGCACATATTCTTTTAAAGGGGTTTATTACAACTTGGGTCTTATTTTCATAGTTTTGGTCTTCATTTTTATCAGTAATTATAACATTGTAGTCAAAATGTTAATTTGTTGTGATCTGGGAACATGTGCATGCAGTCTTTCTGTGCACTGAGGATTTATTACTGACAGTTCAGCTGCGCTCACTTTCACTTTAACCAATGAAGTGGTTTAGATAATCTGGCTAAACCTGTCTTATGATTCTTGACCTGTTGGATTTTGTTTGCTGCGTTGCTTTTGTGTTGACAGAATTACATTGAATATAGAATATTGTTTTTAATTTGATCATGCAAAGTTATTGTTTGTATTGTGATTTTTAAAGGGTTTCGTGGCATCTAGTGGTGTAATTGCGGATTGCAACTAACTAAATACAGCTTGTCTTCCAAGTGTGAGGGAGAAAAACTCGCAAAAAATGTGAAATGCAGCGTTGGTTTGTAATTTCTGGGCTACTATGGCGGACTCCCTAGAAGAGGACCCGCTTCCTCTGTTGATTAAAAACAGCTCATTCTAACAAAAACACAACAATTTTTATTTTCAGGTGATTATACACTAAAACATACCTTCACTTCCATTTCTGTTTGTTTTTTTTTCATCAGTCTTGCGTAGCCATAGTTTCTCCTACACACTTGGAAGGCAAGCAGTATTTAGTTGGTTGCAATCCACCACTTCATTCACTAGATGGAACTAAATCCTACACACTGGTCCTTTAAAATTAGAACAATATAGTTCCAGAATTGTTTTCAGCCTTGGTGTCTGCAGGTTTCCGTGTCAGGCTGCCTATTGCCCCAACAACCTCCAACAATAAGGGAGGCCAGCCTGTATTGCAAAAAAAATCGACTATTAGCTGGACAGTAAGACAGCAATGTTCAGAGAGACTTTAGTAAGAAAACCAAGCTGAGACTAGGTGTGTAAGTCAGGGGGCCAACATAGGATTTTGGAAAGTGAGGTGGACACGTCGCCCAATTGCCAGTAGAAATTACGCCCATGCGGTCGTGTATCAGTTCTGGAGGTCTGAGGAATCCCGTTCTGCCTTCTGTCTGTTCTTCACACTCACAACTGTCAGCCTTAATCTCAGCTCCTCATCTGACAGAACAATGATTGATGTGTCCCAATTCAAACATGCTCCACCACACATCATGGTGCTGCCGTGCGCTAGACATCCCTCTCAGAAACAATTTTATGGTGCTTTGCCTCTAATGGAATTACAGAGGCTGAACCCATCATAACTTTCTGTCAAATGAAGTTTGCAGCCTTGTTCTGCACACGTTCTAAATACTCAGCTTGCTTGTTTTTTCCCGCCAACATGAATGTTTCACCACGTATGTATTCACGCTTTATACCTCCACTCCCCGAGGCTGCATCTGTGAAGGCTTGTTAAAAACTGTGGCAGTGGAGGAATCAGTACTCGGCTCCTTTACTTAAAGGTCCAGTGTAACATTAGGAGGATCTATTGGCAGAACAACCTCCCAAGTCTTCAAATATTGCCGCTCTGCTTCAAAAGATGACGCTGTAGGTATCCCTCTAGCATCATTCTTGGACGCATCCGCTGTCAAAGTCAGGTGATGCAGTTGACTGTAACCACAGAGTGTCTGGATACAGAGAATGTGGGGTGGATGAATTGCTCAAACAAGCACAGGACTTAGTTAACTTATGTGACATGCTTAATTTGTGTACTTAAGTTATGTCAGGTACAACAATCTTTTCCTAAACTTAACCTAAATATGACGTTGTACGTATCCCTGTATAGCTAATTCTTTCTGTCCTTCATTCTGGAAACAAGAAAAGAAGAAAGAAACTAAGAAAGAAAGAATGTCATTTTTGAGCATGTTTCTCTTGTTGAATTCCAAAATCCAAAGTCTCCAAAATGGAAAATATCAGAAAGTACCAGAAAGTACCAGAACCTCAAATATTAAATTTGCATTAATGTTTTTTTTTTTTTTTTACTATCCAAGGTCAGATGAACACAGCAAACTGAAAAAACACAGATTCTAAGATATCACTTTATGAAGTTGCTGTGGATAATTTAACAATCACACAGCAACATTATTATTGTGTTTGTTTCCACCTTAATTTTCTCTCTCCTTTTTGCTCTGGTTTGGTCTCTACCAACTCCTGAGAAAAATATCATAGCTGCTAAATGCTCCACTTTCCTCACCAGCCAGTCTCTAACTTGGCTGCGGCTGGAAACAAGGTTGATGAGAGCACTGACTGCAGCAGGGCTGTAGCTACCATTGAGGACCCTGAAGTTATGTTCCTGATATTTTGGGTGAAAAAATAAATATATATATTTAAGTACGGTTACAGCACTTGACAAACAATGGTCCACATCTAACCCCTTTGTCTTTCTTCAGAGTGGGTGTTTGGCTCTCGTCGCAACAAGACGGAGATAAACTGCATCACCAACAACATGAACGAAATGAGTGAGCTGGGCGAGAGGCCCCGGCTGGTGGAAATGAGCTACATATCCATGAACCACACTAACTGCCTGAGCTCCAGCAGGCCGGAGGAGATAGTGGTCACCATAGATGAGACGGTGCAGCAGCAGCGACCTCCGGACACTCACTCTGGGACTTAACTGCGACCTCCTGACCTTCCCTGAGAGAAACAAAGCAGCGTATTTGCTTGCATTTCTTGTTCAAGTGGATTTAAAAGTCTTTCATGAATTAAAGCTCTATCCACTGTTTTATCACCTGCAGGTGGGCCGTTAACACCTGTGTAATGTTGGGCCAGAACTGACTTTGAACTGTCGACCCGTGCTGGAACATTGGAGGCTTCAGATGCTGATGTTTGTATCAGATTGGACTCCTTTTTGTGGAGATGGCTTGAGAGGACGGCTGCAGCTTTTTTTTTTTGGACAGGCAGCTGAGAAAAAGGTGTTTTTTTTGTTATTGTAGTTCCCCCTTTTTCAAGTGACCCCCTTGTGAAAATACCACTCTGTTAATGTAGACACTTGCAGTTCACTGTAACCACAAACATTATGTAACCACTCTAAATACACAATACACGCCGGGCAGTGCTTATTGTAATATTGCTGCTAGCAAGGTTAAACACAAAACAATTACAACATTTTTATTAATTGTGAGACACTTAAAGTTTTTTGTAATTATTGTAAAATTTATATCAAGCAGATCAACAGACACAGGGAGGCTCCAAACGTTAACACCTTCTTCTTTCTTCTGTAATAATGCTGTAATTACTGGTTGCAAAAAAAGTTCACTTCACAGTGATAAAAAGTATTTTGTAGTAGTCATGTTATTAGCTTGATGTGAACAAGTGCTAAGTCACCTTTAAGAGCTCTGGTTGCACCTGATTGCAAAAAATATAAAATATAAAAGTATCAAAGCCATTGCTGTTCTGTAAAAAAACAAAAATCAGAGTGACTGTCACGCTTTATGATTTCTTGGTATTCACGGTTAACTGTCTAAACATGACATCACCTTTGAAGCAAAAAGTTTTCATCGCTTGTTCCTTTTTCTAAAGTTGAATATTTCGTGTGACATGGCGTTTGTCAGAGCCTTTGTTTACCTGTATTACCTCACTGTTAAGGGCTATGTACCGCTGCTGATGAGTCTGTGACACCACTCAAAGCTTCAACCGACGGGGCTTATTTTTCTGTGCATGCTGGGATGATTTTACTCTGCACACACATCTACTGTACACTGTGTTTTTGGGAAGGTATCTGTTTGTACGTTTTTGACTATTTCAATGTATGAATAAACATTTTTTACACACTTGCAGATATTTGGGGCGAACTATAGTAAAGTGGTACTTGAACACAGATGGTAAGGTTCCTATTTTAAGGGCAATATAATAAAAAATGGTGTTGTAACTGTGCAGCAGTGATCATTTCCCAGATGTTAAGTGTAACGGTTCAAAATCTGAAGCTGCAAAAAAGCTCATTTTTTTCCCACCGCCTTGATGCCGTCAATCACTGTATTCCTTTCAAGTCATCTAATAAATATTCATGAACAAATGTGTTACTGTTAATTACTTGTTCATTATTTTCAAATCCATTACTGATTTTTGACCTCTGGGTATGTGCACATGTCTTATGTTGCCATGGAGATAACTGTCAGCCTCATACTTAGGTCACGTACTGGCAACTGAGCAATCTCCATGATAAATTAGCAAACTTGAGGAACAACGAGATACTGGTTGAAAACGTCAGGAAAAGCTAGTAAATAGGAAGAATTAGGAATTTTTGCTTTATTTTGAGCAACATATTAATTGATTTTAATTAAAAGACTTTCATTTTGTCCAAATATTTTGTGAAAATATTACATAATATGCTTGTGTATTGTATGATAATTCAATGTAATACCTACATGTATAGATTTGGTTATAGTTCTACAGTACAAAAAAAATTCTAATTATAATAAATTAGTTTCATTTTTGAAAAAAAGGCTCCGTAATGTCCTAAAACAGCTGCTCGCTGTAGTTTTATAGAGGAAATTGTGCATTTGTTGGGGACTATTTTTAGGTGGATGAATCCACTTTTGGCGCTCTAGTAAATATTTGGGGCAAAATAACAGTGCGTGTGCTCATGGTAATGAAGGAACATGTCACCCAGTGCAACAATGTGGGTCAGTTATGTGTTTTTAAAACAATGGAGCTCTATGGCACAGAGGAGGAAGATATATCAGGCTTTGGATTTAATAGAATTTGTTGTAGTAAGAAAAGTAAGAAAATATCAATGACCATCCTTTGAACTCCTTCAGGCTTCTTTCCTATTGCTCATGTACCTTTTATTGATATAATACATTTGATTTATTTTAAATTGTTAAACTTTTAATTAATGGGCACAATTTTGTAGTCATTTTCTTCACTTTAATTAAAATTCACAGTAACAGTGAAGGGCAGTCTGGAATGTCCATGTAAGGTCAAAGAGAGAACAGAATAAAAATGTTATTTTCAGAGGTGTCCTCCTGAATCGCTTAAGCATTAAAATAACATTTCTTTATGTCACAGAAATGAGGTGAAAACCACTGATGCACAGCTTGGAACTTTTAGTATAAAACTACAAAATATATATGGATGGAAGTGGTGTAACATGACCTTGAGGATGCATGCTGCAGTATGGCTTTCCTTTATCCACCCCTCCCTTAACAACTTCCAGTCTCAGAGGTTCTTCAAGCAGTGACCAACTGCTGTGAGGATGCAATGGAAATACTAATGAGCATGGCACACGGCTCTCACGTGTAATGTGATATCAACGGGGAAAGGACATCTGTGTCATGAAATTCTACTTACTGCTCCAAAACATCTTAAATCGACGCTGGTGGGAGTCCACTGATATGCTGGTGGTGTACTGTTGGTCTGTTAGCAGACTGAAATATATCAACACTTACGGATTGCTGTGACATTTGGTACAGATATCTGTGGTGCCGAGAGGATGAAACATACATGTTTTTTAGTGAAATATCTCTACCACCATTGGATGAATTCAAATGAAATTTGGAACAAACATTAATGTCCTCTTCAGGATGAATTATCCTGAGATTGGTGAGCCTTCGACTTTTCATATTTTCCATCACCAGGTTAAAAATTTAAATTTGTCCAATACTTCACTTTAGCATGCTAACATGCTAAACTAAGATAGTAAACATGGGAAACATTAAACCTGCTAAACATCATTGTGTTAGCATTATCATCATCTTTCGAGTTCATACAATTCGAGTAACCCTAACCCTAACCCTTTTGCTAAATATGACGAACATATTATCCTATGAGGGGCCGTCAGGGACAGAAAAATAAGAACGAACAAAAAAAGCAATAAAAGTTAGAATTAAAAAAGAAAGCAAACTCAAAGCTGGACGTAATGTAACAGGACGCAGTGCACTATTCCTGCACGCCACCCTGATATACATCTTAATGATATTAAGATATATAATAGAAGATGCTTTCATTTAATGATGTGAGATGTTTCAGTTTGTGTGTGACGACCGTGATCAAGTAAGTGATTTGAGAGCTCCCAGTAGTGAGTGTGAGAGCGTTTCAGTAGTGTGTGTGAGAGCGTTTCAGAGTGTAATGAGATCGGATTTCGTAATGTGTGTCGAGAGCGTTATCATATGTGTGTGATAGCGTTATCAGAATGTGTGTAGAACAGTAAATAATACGCACGGTCGGCGGGGATTTTCATAAGGTTGTGAAAGCGTTCTTCAGTATGTTTGAGAGCGTTCATATGTCAGCTATTACAGTACTGTATAGTGAGACGTATTCCAGATAGTCGTCGCGAGAGCGATTCAGTAGTGTCGTAAGCGTTTCAGAGTGTAGTGTGAAGCGTTTCAGTAAGTGTGATTAGAAGGTAATTCCTGTGAATAATTACCG
>NW_023339674.1:1743886-1746449 GCF_004916995.1 Morone saxatilis
AGCGAATAATTTTTCAGTTGTTTATGTGAGAGTGTTTCAGTAGTGTATGTAAGAGCATTTCACATGTGTTTGTGAGAGGTAATTCTGAATAATGTCCCTGACGGCCCCTCATATTATCCTGCCCAACAAAAGTAAATGAAAAGATTTGTTCAAAACGATTTTGTTTGTTAATTTTTGTCCATAACATCTGCTGTAGTACAGCCTCACAAAGTCACCAGCATGACTGTAGACTCTCAGTTTAGTCGAGGACAACACGAGGCAATTGGATCCTGTAATTGTATTTTCTGAAAGACACGATTTATCATTTGACAGCCTTTGAAACAAACACTTAAAACTGTAATAATTAGGATCAGATTCTGACAGAACCCTTCAGGAAAATCAACTTCTCTGTAGTGATTTCAACAGATTCATTCACCTCTACATCACCTAAATGAGCAAACAGGATAAAAATGCCTCCTGCAAAGGGGAGAGTGTCTCTCAAGGATGTATTTAATTTGACAGCACACACATCACCACCAACCCTAATCTAAATTTTTCATCACCTTAAAGTTCCTTTTCAGCATTTTTGCTCTTTTAATCTGAGGACAAACTCCAGCGAGTTACCCACACCTCAGAGCGTGGTTGTTACCTGTCAGCTTCTTCTTCCATTAAAGAGGTGCGTGACACAGAAGCTAATGAAAGAGCAGCAAGGATTGCCAGTGACCCTGCCCACCCAGGTAACCATCTGTTCCAAAAAACCTTCCCCCCGCTCGCTCAGTGGGACCTCCTGTCACCTGAGCAGCTTCGTCCCAAGAGCTGTCACCTTGCTTGACTAGTCCTGCTTCTCACTGAGTGCCTGCAGCCTCCATGATCACCAGACAGGACCTCAGCATCCAACAGGCTCCTTCTGTATATGCTTACTGTGAGCATCATCCTGTCAGTTTATTATACCTGAGCAATGATCACCACAGTCTTGTGTAGAGATTTGTATTTGCTTCATGCGACTCTTGCAACTCTTTCGACTACAATCTTATCAGCTAGCAAATACGCCCTAATATTGTGGCTGTTTCCCTCCAATTGGTTGTTTTATCCGTGGTTTTCTTCACATAACATACTAGTCATAACTTTTTTATCCCTAGAGATTCAAACCATAAACATCATAAAACATTAGGATAAGGGTCCTTTGATCCAAAAGTTATTGTAAGCAAATGCATCACTGTGTGACAGCGATAAAGTAAATCTTACAAGACAGTTCAGTATTTTTGAGAACTACACTTTCTTTAGAGAGCAGTTAAGTGAGAAACTAAGTGAGAAGAAGAATATCAACCTCATGTCTGGAAACAGGGGGAAACAACTAGCCTGGCTCAGTATAGAGTTGAAAAATACACGTACCAACACCCCTAATACTCACTAATTAACATGTTGTGTCCTGTTCATTTAATTGGCACACAAACAGGAACCAGCAGCAGCAAAGCCCACAGATGATACAATTTGGAGGAAATTGGTTTTAAAAAATAATCATTAAATATAATCATCATTAGCATAAGGTTAAAATGATTTAAATAATATCTAAATAGTCTGGCTGTACTGACGGTCTAATGAAGTTTTGCAAAATCCAACAGAGGCTATGAGCCAGTGACCAGAGGGGTAGTGCTCGTCATTCACCCTCCACATAAGGCGTGCATTTGGAGACATTTGTGGGATGTTTAAAATATCAAGGAGGGGGGTTAATGAAAGTTTGGGGCCACTGAGAGAAAGCTGCTTACAAATTAAAGTCAAACCAAGAATTTCTTAGTGATGGGGCTACAACAATGCATAAGAAATGTGTAAAATGTTGCCTTGACTGTGCTTTTCTGATGTATACTGTTGTTCATATTATAAATGTTGGAACTATACACTAAATTGTAAAAGAAATGTGCACATTCATGTTCATTCACTGTACTCTGTTTTTAAAATGATCACCAAATGATCCAGAAAATCTGTTCTTCGTCCCTTTTAGCCTCATAAAATGTTCATTATTCTCACTTGACTTTGCGGAGAGCTTTAACTAAACAGAGACATTTTTCACTGTGACAGCAGGTCCTCCTCATTGTTTGTGCTGAAAGAGAGCAAAGCACGCTCAATTATTGATTGTGTGAAAATGTCACACACCAAAAAGTCGGATTCCACAAACTCTCTAAATTCAAATGAGGTAAATGTCATAACTTTGCTTGATATTGATTTTCGTCGCAGGATAAAGGTTTGCACGAGCGAGCTTCCTCACGGTAGTTGCTGCAGTTTCAGTCTGTGACCTCCAGAGCAAACATCAAACTGAGTGTAAAAGGTTAATGCTGCTGAGGGAAGTTTGTTGTGCTGTTTAAAGGACAAAGGAAACTCATAAGTTAAAGATCCGCTCCAGACCTTTATTACCACATATACAAATAGTCTGCTTGGAACAATGTGTTTCTGATATGTTTTGTTTCTGCAAAAAAGTATCAGGAAAAAGGTGCATAAAATTACAGAATCTATGAATATGCTAATTTAGCTCATTTCTTTAGTTTTCCTGCTGGATAAAAGATGTCTCCTACTTTACTATAAAGTCCAT
>NW_023339674.1:1746549-1757668 GCF_004916995.1 Morone saxatilis
TATATACACAGATCAATATACAGTAATAATAATACTCAGTGTCTGTGCACTGGTGTGTCACAAATATTAAAATCAGATTTTCAATGAGCTCAGAGAAACTTTCCACTTTCAGCAGATGAATGTGAAAAACTCTACACAGACATCATTCAAACATCACACTTTTGAGTGGAGGCGGACTATTGAATTAACTTTATACATGAGTTAAGCTAGTCCTGAAAAATAAGTGTCCTGATAAATTAATGTTTTAATTAGTGTTTGCAGCCCATTAACGTTCCTAACTTTACTTTACTAATATCAAACATGTTGAAACAATATTCAAAGTGTGCATCAAGGTGTTTGAACATGGCAACACTATATGATGTTTACTGGGTTGTAGAAAGGGTAAAAGTGCCCTCAAGTGGCCAAACAACAGAATACATGCAGGCAGCAATTTGATGTTCAAAAACAAAATGTGCAATAAAAGCAGAGTTACTTTGATTTGATTAGCAAATGGATTTTGGACATTTCTAAAGTTGTTGTTTCTGTGTTTGTTCTTGCAAATATGTCTGTCAGCAACAAACTCTTACATTTCCTTAACACTTTTCTGTCTCTTTACTCATTTACTGGAGCAGTTTAGAGGTATTTTTCAGGTAAATGTTGTACCTAAATACTGTACTCCATTGCATGTGCCTGACAGCTCTAACTGGGTACTTTGCACATAAAGATTTCACATATAAAACATGATCGGTTTACAAAATATGACACATTTTTATAGATTAAAATGCATAAAATCCCTAAAATAAGCCCTAAACAACCACATGCAGCACTAAAATCTGCTTACTTATTAATCCATTAATCCAGTAATAATGATTCAATATTATGGTGAATGACTCTTAATCTGAATGTGTATTTAATTTTTTAATCATAGTACTTTAACACCAAAAACGAACAATACTTTCTTTATTTAAGGAATTCATTTGAATGAACTTTTACTTCATGAGTTTCATATGTTGTCAACTCCATGCACGAGTATTTGAAGTCATCAGACGATGCAGACGTTGATAAAAAACTAAAATTATAAGAATACAAAATGTTGCTGTCATCTTTCTCTGAAGTAATTCAACTCCTATTTCTTCTCCATCTTCAGCTGAAATCCAGTTGCCAACTCATCCGCAACCCATTGCTAATTAACCTCCTCATACAGGACCTCTGTCCCAACAAAATCCCTGTCAATGAGTGGTCTTAGTTCAAGGTTGCAGCCAAAGAGTTTAATGGTAGAAGGCTTCACCTCCGAGCTGACCAGCTGCCTGCGTGGACAGAGTCGTGGATTTCTGGGACGGAGCTCTAATTAACTGGTTGGCCGGGGACCAGGACAGGAGGACCCGCCATATGGAGACGTGGCCAGACAAATTGAGAAGCACCAACCTCTGTCAGACAGCAACAATGTACAGAAAGACTCAATGAGGTCAGGTCATTTCATTATGTCCACACCACCCTGAAACAATCCCATTTTGTCCAAACTCATGGAACTAAAATTGGATCAGGATGAATTAGGAGACAAGAATGCTGCGTACGTTTGGTAAAACTGGCTGAGATTGTTCGTAACTATGGCCAAGTGGGTGAAAATGGTGACATTGTGAGGAAGGAAACAGGAGAGAGTTATAACAATCATCAGCTACTGAGGGATAAATCATGAAAAATATGTGAGAATTTGGAGCAATCCAGGAAGGGAGTTTTTTAATGGCCTTGAGAAACCAGATCAGAGTAATTAAGGAGCTCTCCTTTCACTAAGGAGCATTATGAAGGTTGCTGACCAAGCACAAAACTAGTTCAAGCATCATTTAGCAAATTATCTGAGACAGGGAGACAGATTTATAACAAAGATAGCAATCACTTACAACCTGTGTCACTACTTAAAGGTCCAGTGTGTAACATTAGAAGGATCTATTGACAGATATTGGAGATAATATTAATATTTTCATTAGTTTATAATAATAAGAATAGTTGTGTTCTTGTTACCTGTTTTTATCTACAGAGGGAGCGGGTCCTTTCTACGGAGGCCAGACAGACCATAGTTTTTCTTATAGACTTCACAGCCTATTCTCATTCCCAGGTTAGGGTTAGGGTTAGACAATCTGCAATTTCCATTTTATTTGTTGTTTTGGTTGTGTATTTATCTATTGTCTGAATATTATGAAGAATTTAAAGTTTGTTGCTCAAGGGAGAACTTGCATTTACATACATATTATTATTGTTATATTGGTGGCATTAAACCTTTATTTTTGGGACAATATATCATCCATATTGTACACAGTTGTATCTGTAGACAGCTGAGAAAGTGAAAATACTTAGAAATCATGTCCTAAACAGGATCCTACGGTGGCTGGTAAGTGCAAAACAAATGTACAAACTCTGAAACAAATTTTCAAACTCCGAAACAAAGGATCCAGCTTGCACTGGTCTCAGTTTGCACGAGAGCAATACTGGCTGGTTGTTATTATGCTCCAGTGTGACACATGCACTGTAGGATATTGCATATGTGCAGTGCAACACAAGCTCGAGAGGGCCCAGTACGTTTTTGGGATCATACATTAAAAGTTAGGAAGATCACTGCAACCTAATCTTGAGAATAAACTGCTTATTATAGAGAAATGTATACTTTTAAGTGTCACTAACTGGAAAATGCGAAAGTAATTAATAGAAAATAAAAGAACCCCACAGGACTCCGTAGAAAATAAAGTAAAAATGAAGTTATAACTATGTTTATTGATGTTTTGGGGCCCTCGGAGAAGGCGGGGCTACTACAATCTCTACGGAGCCCACACACAAGCCACAGCCCTGACGTTGCCGTAGCAACTGCCCGCGGCTTGCAATTGGTCAGACCGGGCTGTCGTTAGGTCTTAATCCTCCTTTCTGATTTGCTACATCTACTGTCAGTCTCACAGGCTGCAACGTGATTGGCTGGTTTCTGAGTTCGCGTCCCGCCTCCGTGAGTAAGCTCAGGCAGCTGCACACTGAGGCGAGCGGAGGAGGTGCTATCGTAATGCAGGGAGTAAAGGAGCTGGGGCTGCTTTGAGGAGTACAAAGTTGTTCTTTTTAATATCCTGTCGGCTCACTCTTGGGGGGCTTTGTGTAAACGTGGAATCACAGAAAGTTTGGGAGAAATGTAGGTTAGTTTCTTAGGTCGCTTTGGTCGTTTTGCTTTACGATGGAGGAACCTGCGACAAGGCAAGTGGTAAAAACCGCGACTCGTTAACGTTAGCTCCAAGTTTTTAGTCAAAATATTGTAAGCATGAAAAAGCTGTTTATTCAGTTTACCTTCACAAGCTGAGAGCTGTGGTTACAATACACTGTGAGGAGTGGGAAGTGTGTCTAAATAGTGACACTTTTGAGTAAATAATAAAAGTAATGTTGATTTGTGCACAGACAGTTTGAGATGTCCCTGTCAGACGGTGCCTCGGACGACGATTTGCCTTTAACGTTACCTACAGAGGGCAGCCAGAGTGGGAGCATCCGGAAGGTGAGACACACACACACACACACACACACACACACATATACATATAAACAGCCTACATGCATGCACACCTGAGGAGAGGGGCTGTCCACAAAGTCAAGCTGCAGATTTGCTTTATCTACATTATGCACAAGAATAACTCCTGTTACTGTTGCTCCACAGACAGATAGTTAGATTGCATTAAACAAACAAGATGTATTTCCACTAATAAAACGAGGTCTGGATATTGGGGGTGCAAAGCAGCAACACCAATAATAAAAGTATCACGGTCTCAAAAACCACTTCATTACTCCCCCACGTACCTCTGGTGGTGTCTCGTGCAGGTAGAGTTGTATTTGAGTTCTGAGAGTGAGATACAGTGGCGTTGGGAATGAAAGGTGCATCTGCAGCATGCATTGGCTGCATCCTTTGGACAATCCTCAGACCGCGCTGTTGACTGTTTTCATGGAGAGTATTTCATCAGTAGAAAAGAGCTCCAGTGAAACATGTTGACGGTGAAGTTTGTGGATTATTTGGCAGATAGTTTGACATTTTACTGCTGAAGTGACTGTGAGTTACACTTACCTAAACTATCTGTACGGCTGAATACCAGTAGGAGGGGCAAAAGTGTATTTGGTTATTTCTGTGAAGTGACCCTTTAAAAACCTTCATACTGTGGGTATGTTTGAAAAATAAAACCTGCTTTGCATCATTTGTGCTGACACTGAGACCCTATCACGCACAGTATAGTTTACAGTATATCAGGCAATATGAATGGGAAAATATGGCCACTGTTAATATCTTCTATTACTTATCAGCATGCCTGTGGTAAAGGTTCTGGTTTTATTCCTGGCTTGATGGATGGAGAAGATGAATGATGAGAGACACGGTGCCCTGTTATTGAAGCAGCAGTTGATGTCTGTGCTGCTGAAAAACAAGACATGTGCTAAGAGAAAGTCACCTGGACATCGAAGGCTTTTAGACTTTATCTGCACAGATGTCGAGGTGCCTCCATCCTCCCGCTCTCCTGGTGGTAGAGCAGAGGTGGGAGCTCGGCCAAAAGTCTAATCCACACAGGCACTCTGAGGATTACTTGACGTGAGCATGCTAAACAAACACCTTAACTGGGTGAGAGGGAACGAGAGAGATACAGGGGAGGAAGAGTGTGGGAACATGAGAAACCGTACTGTAAAGTTGGCTGCGAGAGGGATAGAGAAGGTGATGGAAGGAGCCACGGGGATAAGGAAAGGGAGTAAAGCAGCATGTTTACAGTACAGCTGCTCCATCTGTCATGTTACTGTACATCTGTTTACCTTTTAAGTGTGAAACGTGGTTGCATTGCGTGATAGACTGCTGATTTTAGTGAGCAGACGTTTAACAATGAGCTGTGGAGAAGCTGCTTCTGGTGTTGTTGGCAGAATGCCTGCTGAAGCGAGATCTAAGAGGCCTTTAAATCTTCAGAGCTCTGACATATTACCAGATCCTTTTTCTATTAAACGTATTCTCCTTCTGAGGAGAGGGTTCTCCTCCTGCTCAACCGTGCCAGGTTATTACCATGTTTAGCATCCATACGGCTCCCTCGTCCTGAGCTGTCCCCACGTCTCCGACACGCCCTTCGACACCCCCATCATCTCCGGCATGCAGCTGTCCTATCCTACATGGATTTGTTGCTCTGAAGTAAACCTTTCTGTCCACGCTGTACTATAGTGTTCTCTACAAATAAAATGCTTTAGTTCACAGGTAAAGTTAAAGTTGGGCTTAAGGCCATGTGGAATCTACCAGAAAGGCCCCATTTTATCTCTGTTTATGTACTTAATGTTTGGCAGCAGAACAACAGTCTTCACATCACCTAGTAAGATGATGAACAGCATAGTATTTGCATGAATATAAGACAGTGTTTTGGAAATTAACCTTCAAAAATGTGTCTGCCAGTCTCACACATTCTCCATCTAATCTCAGATAATTGATCTTATCCTAATTGTTGCTGTTGCTCTGTCTCTCAGGTTTGATGCTGGTTGGTTGATTAATACACTAATCATATAGAGGTTAATCCTGGTTCTGAGATTGTAAAATTTGAGAATATTGAAGCAGTTTGACATGTGTACTGTCTTCTATCTAAATAACTTAATTTCAAAAGTCTTTTTATGATTAACTCTATTTCCTATGTGACCACATTAAGAAGATACCACTGGTTGTCTTGTATTGGGTCACTGAGATAGTTCTTACTCAGCAGATACAGCTCACAGATTTGCTGCTGTGATTCATTCATTCATTCATTTCTCTGTGTTTTCTCTGCAGGGATGTGATCCTTTTGCGCAGACTCAGCGCAGTAAACTGCAGCACCGGCGAGCTCGCATCAACCAGCAGATCAACAAGGAGATGCGCATGAGAGCCGGAGCGGAGAACCTGTTCAGGTGAGGTGCTGGATGGGTCTCTATGCGGCTCTGATGATGTACATTGTTTTACACATAACAATACTGTGTGAAGTCAGAGTTAGGTGTGAAAATGTTGACATTGCTTAGCCTTATGTCTTTGTAGTTTCATCTGTTGAGGGAGTTTTCCTGCATGGACCATGTTGAAAATAAGGTCACTGAGCCAGTCTCAAGATACTGTCACCTGATTAAGAGAAGTGAAATTATGTTGATAATAAATGAAAATGAAAATCAGCAATGATGTTGGCACGTGTTTCCTACCTGTTCATGAACAAGGGTAACACATTATTAAGATATGTCTTGTCATTGTCTGTCATTTTTTAGGAACAATGTTCTCTGATGTCAGAGTCCTCTATATCAGTAAACTGAATATCTTTGGGTTGTGGATGAAACAAGACATTTGAGGATGTCACCCTGGACTTTGGGAAACTGTGATCAACATTTTCACCATTTTATGGACCAAACAACAAATTGATCAATTGAGAAAATGATCAGCAGATTAATCAATGCTGAAACTAATCATGTTTAGCGTTGTTCATGGCAGGCATTTTGATTTGAAAGGACAAACTTTCTCCTCGATCAGTTTTTCCTCTCGAAGTTTTAATGCTATTCTGGTCCCCTCCGTGCTGCTCGCTCTTTGTTAGCTCTGTCACGTTAGTGGTAGTGTCCTGTGATGGGAAAGGTCAGAGATCACTCTCCTCCAAAACACACACACACCAGCACCACCCAGTTTTATGGCTCTGTTTGTGTTCACTGTGTGTGAACACATGTGTTATGTGTCTTTCTGCGTCTGTGTCTCCTCTTCCTTTTTTCCTATTAATATGTTTTTGTACAAAACGATACTTGACCACTGCATAACTTTTTCAGCACCAGCGAGGCTAATCACCCAACTGAACTGTGCTGGCTTCGTGTTTAAAGCAGCTCGCTGTCATTCACACAGCACACAAGAGTTTTATTGGTGAAGAAATGAGGGAAATAAAAAACGACACGGTGGCAGAACATCAAAGTATTCTCTCTGAGAACATTAGCGTCATCTTGATCCCCTCCAGATTCTCTTCATCTCTCTGTGCCTTTGCGTGCTCCTTCTTTCTTTCTCCTTAACTATTTCTCAGGCTGTGGCAGATTACTACAGAGGCTTAAAGTATACATTTGATATATGTGCATACATTTGGTCTACACTTTTGTTGTGGTAGTTTTGAGAACATTTGCAACATGAATAGCTCACTGTTCAAAACTCTCTGAAAACACACTGCTGCCACTACTTTACTCATTCAGACTAAAGTTGGGAGTAGGAGGAGGAGGAGGAGGAGCCACTTCATTAAAGCAAGCAGCTACTCTCTGCCTCCTTAGTGGTGCTGTGTCAGAATCTAATTAGATCAACACAGAAAACAACAGTGTCTTTAATTAAAAGACAACCAAGGACACTCCTCGCTGTTCTGCCAGGACTGGTTGGCTGCAGCTAATAAAGATCTTTGGTCTACTTTATTATTTTCATTATTGTTTGATTCATTTACAGGAAACAGGAAAATGCTCCAAACACTAGTCAAAGTTCACATCTTCAAATCGGTTCTTTCGGTCCTATATCGTCTTTCATTTATCAGTGAAGTGACAGAAACAACTTTTTTGATAATTGATTTGACATTTTTCAAGCAAAAAACCCCAAAACATTACCTTGTTCTAGCTTTTTACATGTGCTAATTTACTGCTCTTTGTGTTATGTGATAGTAAACTGGACTGTTCTTTAGATTCTTTCAATTCACTAAAGTTTTTCAGAAAATCTGACGTGCCTTTTGAAAAACAACCCAGTTTTATCAGCGTTACTCTCAAACTGCATGACACACAGCTGGAATCAACTAAATGATTCAAATGTGATCAATCAATAATCAAAGTTGTCAATTAATGTTTAATTAATGTGGTAAATCAACTAATTGTATCAGCACTAATCTGAAGATTGGACTAATTCTTTAACAAGTAGTTAAAGAATTTCTGACTGGATTCAGGCTGTTATCCTAAAAGGTGATGACTCAGTTTAGGGGAAATAAAACAAGCGCTCCTGCCCTTTCTATTTGGACGATGGGTCACAGAGACAAAGAGGACCCACACACAGCCTGCCGGTCTGTAATCAGCCGGCTTTGTGTCCGCCTCCTGTCCTGTTCCCATGCAGAGATTCCCAACAGAGCCGCAGCAAGCTCATCCCCCACTTATTTATCTGGCACAGTCAGACCTTTTTTTTGTCTGTCCTCCCCTTTTCCGGTCAACTGGAATTGTCCACACATGCACACAAAGCTTCTCGCTTTCGCTTTCACTCCCTCTGAAACATTTGTGGAACTGGGTCGGATGAGTTGAGGAGGGGGGGTTAAGATGCTAATTACGGATGAAAGAGGGCTTGTAACTCATCAGGGTTTGTGATTGGCTGACGACGGCGTGTTTTGTTGCAGGGTGGTTCTCTCTGTGGAAATTCAGCTGAGGGGCACAAACTAGTTAAATCATGTCAGTTAGTACGGCACCAGAATATGATGAGTTACTGAAGCAACTTGTTTCCAGCTTTTCCAGACACTTCATGTCTTTCAGTCAGTGCGTACACTCAGAGTAAGAAAGAGTTGTTTTTCTCTCAAAAGCTGCAGTATGGTGTGCGTGCAAGTGGGTGTGTGAGAGAAGGGGATATTTGGCAGCCCATTTAAAGCTGACTAATCAGATTGTCCTTGGCTTGATCCTAGATATAGGTGTGTGTGTGTGTGTGTGAGAGAGAGAGTGAGGGAGGGAGGGAGGGAGTGACAGATGAAGGGAGAAGTGAAGGTAAAGTGGTCTAACTGGACAGATTAACGTTAATTACAGGAACTGAAAGGTGAGCTTTAGCTGCGTTTTTCAGCCGAGTTTGGTCATGTGTTAAAGAGTACCAACTTTCAGTTTCTCCTGGTTGTCACGACAAAAGCCAAAAAAAGCCAAAACAGTAGCAAGAGTTTAATCTAAATGCCATCGAATGAGTGATGACAGACATTTAAAACATTAGTTTATCCACCGATTATATGCTGTCTACTTACCTTTACGTCAGTTGAGAATTGGGCTCTCACTTTTTTCCAGAAATCAAGTTTGAATTTAAAATGACGTGCATTTCATTGTAATAAATTCAAACAAAACTCCTGCTGCAGCTGAGTGTGTGAATAGCAGCAGTCAGACGTAGTCGTACACTGGACGTTGCTCTGCTTGTACCTGTGGTGCCTCCTCTCTGCTGCCTTAAAGAGTGAGACGGCACCGAAGCACCCTGCTTCTCAGGTGCTTTGGTGTCTCGAATTGTCCGCTCAGGATGGCTTTGCTCTGTGCTTTGTTCGCTAGTGTCTTCCATTTTTATTGGAAATAACTTAACATGTCTAGCTTAGGGCATGCTCATAGTGGAGTGTCTTCAGCTGGATCACAAGGCAAACTACCTCAGACGGTCTGTTGTGCTAGAGTCAAAAACTTAGGATGCATCCAGGTCTCAGGATGCAAATCCAATTGACAGGAAGCTTGATAAGCCTGGCATTTTGGTGAAAGGCAAAGGTCTTGTGATGAAGACGCTGGATAAGTGTACATATTCACCGTCAGCACAGCGAGGGAAGTGTTGCGTGTATTGTTTATCTATGACCCAAAACACAACCACACTTTCCCAATTCTATGAATTTGTCATAGTTTGACCCTTAACAGTTCATGTGTATCTTTCCTCCCCAAAATATTCCACCTGGTGATGCATCTAATGACTCATCCAGCACCAAGACTTTAATCTTTCTTTTTATTAGATAAAACTGAGCTCTGAACTAAAGCAAACTGTCTATCAGTGTTTCCCATATATAGACTTTATTCAGGCTGCTTTGTGTCTCTTTATCTGTATGTATTATTCATCCCCCTCTGGAAAGTGTAGATTTACTGAAAAGTCTGCCAAAATGATGCATTAATGTGCAAAATATCACGTGTCTTTGTAGATTCAGTGCCATTTTGCATCCCTCTTCTTGCCAGCGCTCAACCTGAGTCTGTTAATCACAGTTTGTTGTCATCTTGTACATTCCCTCTTTGTGCTGTAGACACACAGAGAACTTTGAATTTAATGATTGCATAATAAGGGGGAGTTCCTGGACCACGTTTCCAACGAAGTGTATATCATCAGTTACCACGGAAACCCAGTGCTGCCTCAGATTTCCAGGAACATTGTGTCTCATCGACCTCAGACCCCCACGGCAGTGTGACCTGGCTTTCATCAGCACTGAGACCCGCCCCCTCTGAATGAACAGAGCTGGTGGAGGAGAGGGTGGAGAGATGAATAGTTGCATGAATTAAAGGTTCACTGCGTTTATGGCGTCTCGCTTACGCCATGAATGAAGACTTACACCTGTAAGGCAGTTTTCAAGGTGGATTGTGTTTTTTGTTATGCTAAGCAAAAAGGACACCCAGTAACACAACGTCCTCTGATATATGGCTAATTTGTTGTCTTTGTATGGGTAGGTTAAGGCACTGTCCTACTATATGAATGTCAGATTTGTTTTGTTTTAGTCAGATCTCAGTGTTTTTCACTCTCAAACGTCAAGGATCAGTAACACGAGCAATAGGTGTCAAACAGTCGAAGAAGGGAGATGGATAACTGGTTATTCAGTTACAGTATATATTATAAACCATCAAAAGAAAGAAATAATTAAATGATATAACAGTTGCCTCACACCAGCTGAATAAGACTAAGTTTAATTGCCTTGTTAACACATTGTAAAAAACAAATCAAACTCAACATGAACTCCCCTCTCTGTAAGTCTCTCCACTCTGGTTTGGTCGTATTAAATCTTTAGGTTTTTAGGTTCTTTATGGGGATGTGGAGACTTTAAGGGGTGGCAGATATATATGTTGATTTAATTATGACCACAAACCTCAATATTTGCTTTGAAAAGCTGAGAGGTTAAGATATTTTAACTTTAAAAAATTACTGTGACAAATGAATAAAGCATTGAATATAAATATCTAAAGTTGGCGTTAGAAATCTGGTTGTTTAGTCCAAAATGTGGCCATAACAGATCATTCAATTCATTTTCATTTTTAAACACATTATTGTTTAAATGTATCTGTTAAATCTGACAGCATTGGACACCAAACTGGGGAGACAAGGCCCCCCTCTAGAACCACCAGCTCTCACATCCCCCTGTCACAGTCTGTTGGTGTTGATGAAGGCTGAGGTCTGATGTGTGTGTGTGTGTGT
>NW_023339674.1:1757768-1757959 GCF_004916995.1 Morone saxatilis
TGTGCGTGTGCGTGTGTGTGTTTTAATGTCTGCAGGGCAACAAGCAACAACAAGGTGAAGGAGACGGTGGCTCTGGAGCTCAGCTTCGTCAACTCCAACCTGCAGCTGCTCAAAGAGGAGCTGGAGGAGCTCAATAGCAACATGGAGGTGTACCAGACAGACAGGTACACAGCTCTGACACACACACACAC
>NW_023339674.1:1758025-1762997 GCF_004916995.1 Morone saxatilis
ACACACGCACACACACACACTTGTACTTCTATACTTATGAGGACCCACATTGATATAATTCCCTTGCCCCTCACCATAACCTCAACTGAAACCTAACTTTAACTTAAAGTCTTAACCCTCTTCTAAAACATTAATTAGTCCCCACAAAGACTATATAACAGCACATACACACAGTGTGAATACACAGTCTTTTCACCAATTATAATTCTCATTAGACTAATTAGAGTGACCTGGAATTCGTGGAACAAATAATAAATAGGCCAAGATTGTGTGTGTGTGTGTTTGTGTGTTTGTGTTTGTGTGTGTGTGTGTGTGTGTGTGTGTGTGTGTGTGTGTGTGTGCGCAGTCCTTCACAGCCAGGAGATTTTTCCCTCTGCAGCCGCGGGTCATGGGAGGGATAAATCCCCTGATTAGAGTGTCATTAAAGACCCCATGGCGTGTGTGCGTGTTTATGTTCATTGTGAATGGGAGGCTGGCTGTGGGGGGGTGTCGGGGCTGTAAGGGTTAATACTAGGCTTTAGCTTATTAGCAGGATGAAGCACGGAGCAGTGAGCCTGCTGGGTTTGAAGACAAGCAGATGGCAGTGCTGACCTGACTGCCACTCTGTGTGTTGGTGTGTTACATTAGTGTAACCTGTGAAAGATTACACACACACTCATACTGTTTTTATTTCTTTTCACAGCGAGGCTGTTAATGTTCCCATGATCCCGCTCGGATTAAAAGAAACCAAAGAGGTGGACTTCACGGTTTCTATCCAGGTGAAGCCTCGAACGAGCCAAACACACTCAAACAAACTCAGTGGAGCCACTCACTCACCAAACTGTGGCTTTATTGTAGAGTAGTCAGGCTTATTGACGTGTTGTTTACTAAAGCAGTGGTTTTACCTCATGAGGAGGAGCCTCTCAAATTGTTTGGCTCCTCTGAGTCAACATGGAGTCAAGACTTCACAGGCTGAAGAGCCTCTCCACAGGTGCACTAGATGGCTATTGGACGATATTGTAGGAAAACGGTTCAGGATCTCCATCTCTAATCCCGACTTCAAATATCCAATGACGTCAGTGTCGGAGTTTAAGGAATCCTCCTTGTCGAAAGCAAAGGAGTCTCAGGCGATCGTTGTTTTCTATCCACCCATTATGCAGATAATTAAAGAACTTATGTAATGCCAGGAACAACATAACTGTTTGATTAGCAACTGTAAAGTGATTAATAAATTTAGGAAGAAGATGTAATGTGTTACAAAAAAACATTTACACTTAAATATGTGTCAAAGGTAAAAAACAGTTTTCAACCCAATAGTTGATATATTACATGGGTAAAGTCTGGTCAAACAACAAACCATTTTTCTCTACTTGTTTGTTTAAATATTACCGAGTACCTGACCTGCCAAACAGCTTTGTTATTATGTGGCTGTCTGTCTCCCCTCACAGGACTTCATCTGTGAGCACTACGGAGAGGACAGCTCTCTCTACGACAAGGAGATCAAGGAGCTTATGGAGCTCAGACAGGTTAATAAATGCACTTATATAACTTCATACAAAACAAAGCTTGGTGTAGTTCTGTATTAAATCTGTTTTTCATTAAGGGGGTTGTAGAAAATCAATGTGTACCTCTTGTCAGACACTGGAGAACTGTAGAAAGAATAAAAACAGTTATCTGTCTGTATATTTACGTGTGCTGTTGTTGGGTTTTTGTTTGGGCCAGGCCATGCGTACACCCAGTCGTAACCAGGCCGGTCTGGAGCTACTGATGGAGTACTACAACCAGATGTACTACCTGGACCAGCGCTTCTTCCCCCTACACAGGAACCTGGGCGTACACTTCCACTGGTAGGACTCGAGCTCTTGTTAACGTAAAAGCCTGGAGGTTATTGAATCCTGCGTTACACGTACTGACCCCTGGTTTGTCAAGTGAGGCAAAGACAAGTTAATCCTCACTTTAATTAGACACTTGTATTCTGTGAAGCACTTTCTATCGAGCTATCGTTACCTGAGCAAACAGCTCTGTGATTGGCCTGCTTAAATATCATCCCTGCTCTGCCGGGCCTGCAGCCAGCTTTACTTCCTGTTTGTTTGCGGTAATTCAGGTGGCGCAACAGTCCGGTATTTGGTATTACCGCCACTTTTGTTGGGTACAACGGGATAATGTTTCATCTCAGTACCTGCTTGTACTAATCATCTGCACTCTCCCTCCTCCTGGGTCTGTGACCCTGTTAACAGATTTTAAGCTGAATTAAGTCTCCAGTTAGTTAACATGTTGAGCTAAAAGTCTGAGACACTGGTGGTGCCAATATCTTTAAAGAATATGTATGTATATATGAGTATAAAACTAAGTATAGAAGTAAACACTCTTAAAGCTTAGTGTGCACTTCAACCTCATGTTCTTATATAATATATGGACTGCATAGTAAGTTAAAAAGGTGGATGATTGATAAGACAGTTAATGACACACCAACAGGATGCATGAATTAATTTTATTCATCTGTCCCTCAGGTACGACTCTCTGACAGGCGTCCCGTCGTGTCAGCGTACGTTGGCCTTTGAGAAAGGAAGTGTGTTGTTCAACATCGGTGCTCTGTACACACAGATTGGAGCACGGCAGGACCGCTCTGCAACGGCGGGCATAGACAAAGCTATAGATGCCTTTCAGAGAGCCGCAGGTACTGAAACAGCACATACTTAACCTGAATGCTCCACAGTTAGGACGGCCAAACAGTTTTACTTTAGTTCATTTTCTGTCAATTGGCTGTTTGTTAAATTAATTATTTCAGAACAACATAATTATATTTTGCATATTTGTGTGTTTTAGGTGCGTTTAATTACCTTAAGGAGAATTTCTCCAACGCTCCGAGTCTGGACATGAGTAGTCCGTCGCTATGCATGCTGGTACGACTGATGGTTGCCCAGGTGCAGGAGTGTGTGTTTGAACGTGTTACACTCACCACACAGGACACACACTTCACTTCCCAACTGCGCCTGGCACAAGAGGCTGCACGGGTGAGTTAACATGTCTCTGGTTGTGTGTTGTTACGGTTTATATGCCGTGACTCTCACCCTGTACGTGTGTCTCCTGTAGGTGTCAGACGTCTACTTGTTAGTGCAGCAGACCGTGACGCAACCTCTGATGAAGGACTACGTGCCGTTTTCTTGGGCGTCCATGGTTCAGGTCAAATCTGAACACTTCCGCGCGCTCTCACACTACTACGCTGCTGTGGCACTCTGTGACCACACGTGTAAGTTGCACCAAAGCGCTCTGAATATTTCATTTAATATGACAATGAGGGCTCACTGTTGCCTCTGCAGAGGAACTAATGTCTCAGCCACATTCAGTTGTTTCTATTTTAATGGTCTTTGTTTGCACATAAAAAAAATGCAGTATAGAGATAAATACATGAAGACTTAAGGTGTAGATGTATACAAAAACACACTTTTAAAGCTACATTTCAGAGAAACAAAAGGATGGATACATGTCGTATGTACAGAATAAACCAACATAAAACTGGAGTAGGGACAAAATTATGGATAGACTGCAAACGCATCATAAGAAAAATGTAAATCAAGGAGGACGTTCAAGGACTTCAGGTGTCGCCAAACAGACCTGAATCACAAATTACCCAAAACACACTCTGTGTACTATATCTACACATTAACTGGGAATGTCTTGTTCTGTAGTGTCTGCTGAGGATGAGGAGGCTGATGAGGAAGCAGAGAAGGCTTTCCTCCAGTTCTACATCAACGTCCCTGCAGGGCCACCGCTCAGCCAGGTTTTACGAGACCCTGAAAAAAGAAGAAAACTTGGTGAGTGCACGAAAGCAAGATTATCTTTAGTCCCGAAATACGACTTTGTTTTGTTGTTTAAATAATGTCTGATTACATGTCTGCAGGTAAAGCTCACCTGAGGCGTGCGGTAATCAGACATGAGGAGGCCATGCGCGTCCACAGTCTGTGTAAGATCCTGAGGAAGATGGACATCCTGCAGGACGTGCTGTCTCTCACACACAAACGCTCTCTGGACAAGTACTCAGAGCTGGACAGAGAGGACGACTTTGATGAAACCGCAGAGGCTCCAGAGATACAGTGTAAGTATCTGTTTGAAGACAAACATTAAAGATATGAAACCATGATTAATTGACAGTAAGTGATTGTCTTCTGTTGACAGCTCTAACCGATCAGAAACCAGACATCACTCCACCCAACTTCTCCACAGTGCAAGTTACTGATATCTTCCAAAGACTGGTAAGACACATTCATTGTAAGAAATACACACATTTACTGCCTCAGTGAATGAAAACGTAGCGCCAATTAAGAAAGCATTAAAAACCTCTCTTCGCTGTGCTGCAGGGGCCTCTGTCAGTGTTTTGTGCACGGGCTCGCTGGGGTCCGATACGTGTGATCTGCCTGCAGAGAGGAGAGGGTGGACTGGGTCTCACGCTCAGAGGAGACTCCCCCGTCCTGGTGGCTGGAGTGGTGCCTGGAGGCTGCGCGGCGGTAAGACAAAACTCCACTGAGCTTTATGTGCATCAGTTACAGCAGTACTGCTCCAGTCTTCCACTTTCTGTACAACTATGAGATGATTAGAAGCAGTTACAAAAGTTACATTCTGATTCACTGTTTATTTACTTAATAATAATAATAATAATAATTTTGAATTTGTTGCCAAATTTGTTTGTTAACAGTGCAGTTTTTAGTGATTGACAAATGATGTGGATCTTTCCTAATGTTTGTGCCGTAGGAGGCGGGACTAAGGGAGGGAGACTACATAGTGGCAGTGGACGGACAGGACTGTAAATGGGCCAAACATGGCGAGGTGGTGCAGATGCTGAAGAGCTGTAGTGACAGAGGAGTGGAGCTCAGTGTGGTCACATTACACTCACATGATATACAGGTAAGGAAGAGTGTGTGTGTGTGTGTGTGTGTGTGTGTGTGTGTGTGTGTGTGTGTGTTTGTGTGTGTTTGAGATGTCAGTGACCGCTGTT
>NW_023339674.1:1763097-1764217 GCF_004916995.1 Morone saxatilis
TGTGTGTGTTTGAGATGTCAGTGACCGCTGTTTCAATGTATGTGTGCTCACCTGTGTGTGTTAGCAGGTGGAAAGGAGGGCCATCATGCTGTCCCACAGCAGCGATAAAGAAAACACTCGACAGCGTCTGGTGAGTGGCGCCAAGGGCCAGAGCTCTGCCTCCTTGTTGAACTGGAACAGGAAGAAGAAGCGGGATGGCAGCGGGGTCACCAAGAGACTAGGAAGCACTTTCAGTCTGTCGTTTGGAAGCATCCGAGACAGCGAGGCCATGTACTGAGACAGGACTGCAGAGGAACCACTCAGGGAATCACAGCAGTGGAGCACACGGTACGATCAGGGCCGCATTCAGACAGTAACACCAGCAGGGGGCGCTGCTGCAAAGAGCTCCAACAAAAAGCACAAGTTCAGTCCAGTGATGTACGCCAGCACAGTCCAATGTATCCGACAACTTTGTTGGTCAATCAAATACGTGGAAGCACACATACCAGGTAGAACACCTTGTAGCATGTAGCTTGTTGCTAATTTTTACATTTCAAAAGTGAAGATGGAGGATGTTACCATTGCTGCCATGCCACCATTTCCAGAGTTGAACAGTCCTGCCTCAGAGGAGCGCACTGTGGAGTCTAAAGGTGTGTAGAGCCAGAACACAAGGAAAATCTTGGAAGGCGATTGCTCATAAACTTAATGGAAAGATGTGAGTAGGTGTGAATTAAGGAATGGTCGAGTACTTACATACAGAGTACTTGGATTAAAAACAAACAAATGAATTATCCTTAAAAGCAAAAAGGATAGTATCCAAAATAAACAGCCAAGCGAAAATGTGGGTGGGGTTATGGTTTTCCTAGCTCTCTGCGATGCACAGACCTTAGAGATTCACCACATTGGTAGCTTGTTCTCTGGCTCAACAAACACCATCCGCCCGCAGAAGCTTTCTCCTCCACAAAGGTTGTCTGGATCTCCACTCACCATCTTTGTGATCATGTGGCTGATCTTCTCTGAGCTGGTGGCGTCACAACGGCATGTGCTAACGCTGCTAGCACCGCTGTGTTCTCATTGTGCTTAGTTAATCCTCAAACTAGCTGTTTCTATAATACGCAAGTTTAATGTTACATAGCTTGCA
>NW_023339674.1:1764290-1765246 GCF_004916995.1 Morone saxatilis
TGATGTGTGACTGAAAACGTTGGACGTTATTATGAGGCTGCTCATTTTATCGATAGAAAAATACAATTACTCTACGTGTTGAACGAATGCTGACCTCCACATCATGCCCATCTGCAGCATGAATAGATGTAATTTCATGGAGTGGCGCAAACTGAGGCTAAGACACGTTCACGCAAGTTGTTTGAACTTGTCATCTTTGGTATATTATATGGTATATATTATTATTCTATTATTGTACCAGCATTCATTAACAGTGAGCAGTTTGTGTCTGGTTGGGTCTTTCTGAGACAAGACAGTGTTACGTTTACAGACTGCCGTGCTGTTGCTGCTGCTTTATATAAGAAGGGGGCAGAATGCAGAATGACTTGAATCACTGACTTTTCGGGGGCAGCCGTATAATAAACAGGAAGAACCAGAGTTTCTGGTGAGTTCTGAGTTTAGTCTGAGCTGCCACACAAACACGTCCGTTTCTAGTTAGCTAACAGCTAATGTCTGTACAGTTGGCACGCTGTTTGGGTCAGCAGTCAAATTTGTGTGAATGAGGCGAAGCAAAGATTTGTGTCGCTTTCTGTTTAAACACACCTTAAGTCTTAAAACTGGACTCCCTAATTCTTCTTACCAACAATATGTAGCAACATACCCACAACAACACAGCCCCGTGTTTTTACCTTCTGTCAGACAGGGAGCCATGGACAGTGAGTTGATCGATCCAGTGCTAACACTGGTTTTTAAGAGAAGTTAAATGTGCGATACATTTGGATGAAAACACAGCTACTGGGTGGAGCTTCTGTTCTGTGTAAGACCACCGACACTGGATACACCACCCATCTGAAGGATAGAGCAGAACTGACAAGCACCATATTTCTTGTGTCTTATATTTTCCTTACGTGGTCTGTAACAGTCGCCTGTTTAACCACTGAAGTGCTCCTAAAACCATCTGAAACTTTGATTAAAGT
>NW_023339674.1:1765268-1771982 GCF_004916995.1 Morone saxatilis
GTCACATCAGTGTTCTTTGTGTTTAGTTTTGTCATTTTTAGATGATTGAAAGCGCTTCAGAGGTTTTGTAGTTTGGGTATTTTTAACGCACTGTGAATATTGGAAAGGACAAATCTGTATAATAATGTAGATGTGACCCGATGTTTCAATAATGAACACATTGAGAGGTTGTGTGTATTTGAAATGAATGTGAGTTTTGTTTGGTCTTATACCTGTTGTATTGTTGAGTCCAGCCACTGTACTGTATGTTACAGTCAGCCAACGTTAGATAGAAGATAGAAAATGTTTCCTTTAATTAACATTGTTTGAACCTTTTTGTAAGATTTTGATACAACTAGAATTGTGAGAATTGTAGCTCATTATCGTTTGGTCCAGCTAAAATGAATGCTGTGTGTTTTTATCTGTACGATGTTTGTGCCATGGTGGTCCATAGTCAAGAGTATGGAAAGCCAGAGGGGACAAACACAATTATTTATAATGGTTTTGTTTTCACATGACTGCAACATAATCGTTCTGTGATGTTTTTATTTTGGTTTCCTGTCTTCATGGGAAAAAATGTTAGTTTCATGCCACGATTGCAAAGCAGTATGAGCTTTTTATTCTCAATCATGAAATTAATTTCTGATTTCAAAGAACAGAAAAACTGGTCAGATCCTTCCTAATGCCCTCTTCAGCTCTCTGTACTGTGTGTGTATGTGTGAGTGTGTGTGTGAGAGTAAATGTTGTCAAGAGGAAGACTTTTTCCTTCTTTGTGTTGACTGAATATCTGACCATCCCTTAATGACTGCGTTTGGGGATTTGCACAGTATTTTTTCATGTATGAATACAATAAAAGTGAATGACCTATAATCAGCTTCATGTTTGAATGTTGTTGACACGCCGTGGCGAGTCCAGGTCACTCTACCCCCTCACTAAGAACTACCTCCTTTATAGTATGTACATATAGTATGTGCAGAGAAGACTCCTGTCTGCATTCATTGACACCTATTGCACACAAACAGAATTAGATTATCTTATTTTAATTCTACCAAATCATCTATTAATCCGCAATTTGAAATCACATTTATCCAGATGTTATTTTAGACAACTTTTTAGTTTTTGGGTTACTAGTTGTAGTTAGTTGATATTTCAGGATATTTAGAGGATGTCTGATTTTAGAGATTACTGTTCACCCACCTTCATTTAGTCTCCACCAGTAAGAAGTGTCTTCAATGCAATGTTACTTAGAGCTGTAGAAATGGATTTATCACCACTAGGGGGGAAAAACAACAGAAGCTGACCTACACAGATCTACAGAAATCTCACCCAGTGTAAGTCTCTCTGGCGTCTTGTCATATACTGATCCCGTATAATGTGGTTGACTGTATACGTACCTTCAGGGTGACGTTCTCATGTGTCAGCTCCAGAGGAGGGTTGCTTCTCAGCTCAGCAAGCACCCATGACATCCTCATCAAGGCACATCAAAGTGTCAGACCCTCAAAGTTATGAGTCACAGCAGCAGGCTGAAAACCAATCTTGAAGCCACTGTCTGTAGAATTTGAAGATATATGACTTTGATGCCCCCCAGTGGTAGCATCAGTAAGACACTGCCTTTAAAAGGCCGGCTGTCTCTACAACATTCTGTGGCAAACTCAACCTGTACAGTATAAACTCACAGGCCAGTGTGAGAGCTACCGTGCACCAAATGAGCACAAAACTGTGCCACCTGTATAGATATTTATTTTGTCTGACAGTTTTACAACAGATAACACGGTCCATTCACACAGTTTAGGGACGAAATCAACACCTGTCCTATATTTCAGAAGAAAAGTAACTCTACTTTTAGGGGCCGTTTTATTCCTTTTATGCCCAACACCCAGTGTGTGCTGATGTGGACAAAGGTCTGGCAGAAAGGCAGAATAATTATTAGGAATATTTCAGCATGAAAGCAGTCACATTTACAGATTTGGGCTTTTGAGGATGATTTATTAAACGTCATGTGGGTTTTCAGGGCTAACAAAGTCCTTCTGGTCCAGTCTAATATGGAGGGTAGGGTACAGTGGGATGTGTTAACAGAAGTGATCAATACCACATTATTCTCCTGTGGTTGTAAATGTTTGGACGATGAAAGGACGTGTAGCATCACGGGATGGATGATCATGTCCCAGACAGAGTTCATGAGAATTTACTAATGCTCCTTTAAATTCTTTTGCCAAAATCACAGCCGCTGCTGCAAACTTTATATCCAGTAAAAGGAAAGTGCCGAGCAAAGGAGCACGTATCTCTTTGCCACTTTAAATAAAGACCAACAGTTTGTGGGAATCCGACTGCAGGGGAGCTGGTTGGCGACTTTCAAGTCTGTCTCCCTACGATCCTCCGGTGGCGACCCCGGTCCCCAGGCCGCTCTGTTCCAGCTCCGCTATCACCGACATGTGTTTGAACTCTGCAGGGGAGTGGTTGAAGGTCTCCACCAATCGGTACGTCTCCTGCCTCTGCGTGCCGTAGAACAGCTGCACCTGATTGGCCAAGCACTGGGCCTGGTGGACGGTCTGGGCAGAGGAGGGGCAGACGGTTTAACATACAGCCAGTGCTTGTTGTCCAGGTCTGAATACACTCCATGGCCAATAGTATGTGGACGGGTGAACATTACATGTCCAAATACTTTTGGCCATATAGTGTGTGTTATTTGTTAACAGTGTGTGCAGACTGCAGCCAGGTAGAGGACTTACTATGAACTTGGGGTCCATCTCTGCTGTCATGAGGACCACGCCCTTCTCCTCCTTCAGGTCTGGGTAGTGGTAGAGGATCAGCTGACTGGGAGCGTTCTCGCCCAGCATCTGGACACCAACAGGAAGAGGAAAAACTGTAATTAACGCATCCAGATAACATTGTGTTCACACCCACAATCCACAGAACTTTCACTGAGCGACTGTTTTAATGGCCAACTGGCTGACTGTTTGACCTTCAGGGCGACCTGAACGTGAAGGCGGTGCTGTCAGACTCCCCGGGGAGCAAGAGAAGAGGCCCGTGAAGTGGGTTTACCTGGACGTTGATGAGGGAGGTGAAGTGGAGCTCGTGTCCGGACCACTGACCATAGAAGAACTCATAACCCTCCTGCTGAGGCAAAGCGTAGAGGAACTGATAGAAACAAAGAGAGAGAGGGAGAGAGGTTACCGTGGTGATGAGATGAAGAAAATAATGAGGGAAAATTTGATGCATATTCTGGCTGGTTGCTTGGAAGCAGAAAAAATAATATATATATAAATAATCGGGTACTTTACAACCATTTCAGCCCAACCCTGAACACAAAATGAAGCACTGGTTTTACTCAAGTTTAGTTTCTGCAGCTTCTCATCAACATGTTTGAGGGTCGAGCAGCAGAGATCTTACCATCTGGCAGGACTGTGATCTGTTGAAAATCACCTCGTAGATCTGAGTCTGCAATGTAAGAGAGGAGGTTATAAGATCATTACTAGCCACAGTGCCAATGTGAACACTGTTCATCCTTGTTGGATTCATAAAACTGTCAGTTTCTATTTATAAGCTTCACGTGGAGGAGGGAATGGGCATGATTCATTTTGAAGTAGGGAGTCCAGGAAAAATAATAAGCGTCACAGTCAAACAATAATGTTATATTTGGGGCTGCAACTGTCCACCACACATTTAAAACTGTATGATATGTAAAGAGACAAAAACAACACTGGACTTCTGTTATTGTTCAAGGCGATAACACAATTTTGTTCATTTCAAAAAGATGAGGAGACGTAAATGGCAGAACATGAAACGCTGACTCAGCATGTTCTCTGGCGTTAAACTCACCGGGATGACGGCGCTGATTGTGTCCTTGGCCGAGTAATATTTCATCCAAAGCTGAGAGAAGAACACAAGAGGTCAAAAACAGAAAACTAGTTTCAGAAGCTTTTCAACGGCAGCAGGAAATGATGCGACTGCGGGCGGCGGTGAGGAGGGCCACTCACAGGCCCCCCCCCCCCCCCCGCCCCCCCCCCCCCCGCAGACTCACCTCTGCAATTTCCTCTCCCGTCTTGTCCCTCATCATCTCCAGGTTGAGGATGGAGTCGAGCGTCTGAGGAAGAACACAGTACACAGTTACAGGTGCACACTTTATCGTCATCATCTTCATCACACTGACAACATTCATGACTCTTTCCTACGTTAGAAAAGCCAAATAAAAACAGATATAAGACTGAAAATAACTGAAAACTAAAGAGTTCCATGAACTGATTCAAAAACATCAGACTTAATTAAATCTATTTATATGAATGGAAAAAGTCAATAGGAGAATCCCTGAATATAACCACAGAAACAGAACACATTTGAAGAAAAGTTAAAGCGATATTGTGCAAGAGGAGGCTGATTGAACTGCTCCTCCGCCCTCTCACCTTGTTCTTTGTGAAACCTCCTGACGCTCCATCGCCGGCAGCCAACTTGTCCCTTTTCTCCAACTGCAGAGATTCCCACAACAAAAGGCGACGTCACACTCATACCAGAAATCAGAAATTAAACCAGTGACCGATCGTCCTTCTCCATTATGTGGATAATAAACACAGGAGTATTGTTCCGTCCAACTACTGCAGAGACTTCAACACACACTGTTAGAGTTTAAAGGTAAAACCTGCTCTAACCTGTTGTGTTTAAGTGACTGTGCTGTATAAATGAAATACTCCACCTCCTGCTCCATCAGCTTAACAAACTCCGCCTGCTTCGAGTGTCCCAGCACCTCGCTCTTGACCTCGTGTCGTTTCTCCACCCGGGCTTTGTACTCCTGTGGTTTGGAGCTGAAAACAAGTCGGACAAATCAGTCAAACCCCAAAACACAGAGAGCAACCTCCACTCCGCTGTGACGTGGTTAAAGGCAGCAGTAATTTACAGTTTTTAGGATTATCTCAACCTGCCTTTGAAGCTTCTACTTCACTTGGTGACTTCCAAGCATCAGCTCGATAAAGCACCATTATAGTAGTTTTATCTCATTGACTATAAGCCGTGTTTGCTGACTCCGCTCAGAGAAAAAAACATCAGTTTCTAAACCATTTTCCAATCTTCCAGACAGTTATTCATTTACGTTAATTTCAGAACACCGTGTACGTCGACCTGTGATATTATTCAGTGATTTCTCTGTCTGCAGCATGAAGGCAAAGTCAGGTGTTTTTGTTGTTGATGTCCTTAAACACACCACCAGGAGACTTTCTGCTTTTAAACTCTTGTGACAGTCCATGAAAGTTATTTATTAAGCAAACAGTTTCTGTTTCCAATCTGTTGAGACTATCTTCTTATTTAGTTTTAGCTGTGATGACAATCCCTGTATCACTCTGAAGTCCACTGGTAAAGTGGGGGTGTGAAGGAAGGGTCCAATTATAGTATTTCTAATAGAGGGGAGGGCACAGCTTTAAGTCCATCCTCCCACAGACCTGTGAGTCAAAAGTTCGGCATACAAGAAACATTTGTTTAAGTTGAATTAATTTTTTTATTTGAGTGCAGCATAAAAACACAATAAGAAATTGGAGGACGAATCAATGTTAAATGTTAAAATTAAACAGCTGAAACATTTCTTGACACTTCAAATATAAACCGAATATACCAGCAGCCCGTCAGAATTCCTCTGATATCCTTTTCACCAGTCTAGATAATGTGCACACTTCTCCACAAGCAAACGACTTTTAAAACAACACATTTCCTAACGGAGTTCCGGATGTGGCCCGCTGACCTGCGCAGCTTCTGGATCTTGTCCCGGTACTTGCTGAAGAACGGGTTCTCCTCCAGCTCCGGTTCCTTCCGCAGCGAGAAGGCTCGGAAGTGCGCCGGTACCAGCCCGGGGATCAGCGTCCTGATACCGGTGGTTCTGACCGCCAACATGCCCCGATACAAACAGGACATCTGCAGCACGGCCACGGCCATCTTTCCATCGCTCCCGTCCAACATCTATAATGCTCCGGCGGGGAACGCTTTTCATGCATTGGTTCCGGTAAACCAGCAGAGTGTCGGTCGTAGAGGAGTGTCAGTTAGAGAGGATGCCTTGATTTGTAATCTTGCATTTATTTGTTTTATTTATTTGTTTTAATCTTATTAATCTTATCTGTCTTTTTTTTATTCTTTTTATTTTTATTATTATAATTTTTTAACAAAGCCTTGTAGATTTTATTTTTGTATAACTTGTAAGTATTTTTGAAAAGTTAAATAAAGTTTTGGAAAAATTTTGTTTAAACTAAAGGAAAAGAAATGATGATGAAAGAAATAACATTATTAAAATTTACATAATTATATATATTCAAATTATAAAAGTACATATTTAATATAAAACGAGAAAAAGTTTTATGATATATTTCTGTCATGTTTTTTGTAAAAAAAAAAAAAAAAAGAAGCAACCCTAAAAAAACTATGTTGGGAACAACAAAATTACTTATGGAAAAAAATCTTTAATAATAATAATAATAATAATAATAAGCATAGACTGTTTATATTCATTCATGGTGACAGATAATATACTGAAGGTTTGTAAAGACTGGATTGTGTTTTGTGATGTGGGATGACACAATATAGTCCTGTAAACGTTTACAGTGAAAAACAGTTGCTTATGCCTGAAACAGAAAAGTGACAAACACAAACCGTTTACATAAAGCTGGAAGTCCACTATGGTTTAGTGTAAAGTACTACTGCAGGCAGGGATGGATGAACAGGGGGAAATGTGAGGTTGAATGGATATGGCACGGAAAATAAACA
>NW_023339674.1:1772082-1772286 GCF_004916995.1 Morone saxatilis
AAAATAAACAAACACGAGTTTGCTGATTCTGTGCTGACCTTTACTTCACTAAAATTCAATTTGGATCTATTTGTATTAGTTTGTTAATTATGGGGGGTGGAGTATGAACTTCTCCCGGAGTCTGAGGGGGATCACTGTTGTAGGCTGTAGCATTAAGAACCCACATTAAGGAAAAACAGACCCAGGACAGAACAAAGGCACACA
>NW_023339674.1:1772303-1780262 GCF_004916995.1 Morone saxatilis
ACCACTTGTGTCTGACTTTAAACCTCTCACTGCCGTCTTTAACAACACTTGTAGAGGATCAATTAGAGGTCAGTGAACTGTAGAAAATAAAAGTGAATAATGAACAACTTCAAATCTACCACCGTGGTTGTTGTTGTCCTGACACGTTGAGACCACTGGAGGTCACTATATCTCTTCATTTAGAACTGCCTGAACACATAAGTGAGTCCTCACTCTCTGTGGATCATATCTACCTCCACAAACACAGCTCAGACTGTCAAACAAATAAATGAGCAGATACATACAGTAAACAATCTGCTCCAACTCTCCAGAGTCACTTATTGATGCTCTCCGTGTGTGTGTGTGTGTCTGGCTGTAAATTTAATGACATGTGTTTCCCTGATGACCGTCTGAGTGCTTCTGTGTTTACCTTCCACAGCCAATCATTTTTCAATCACTAATCAATACACAGAGCAGCTGGGAGCTGTTCACTGCACATCTGGGTCCCAGCAGGAGATGATGGCGGCTGATGTGTTTATGTTATTTATGTGTGCACACATAAGAAATTCATTTTTAAGATGTGATATCTGTGTGTAGTTTCCAGGCGTGGATGTTCGCTTCATGTAGGCTCAGTTCAAGTTTATAACTGCAGTGAATTTAACTGCATGTTAGAGTCTTTTGTTATTGTAGAATTGCAGAATCAGATATTAAATATTAGATATATATTTTATTTAACATGAAGAATAATAATTAACTACTTTAGGAAACAATCATAGCAAAATATTAAGTTATTCCTTCTCAAAAGGTTATTAGTTTTGTAATTAATGTCATCTGAAAGAAAAACAGATCATTGTTCTTATTTTAGGAAAGTTAATTTGCAAATTGCGAAAACTAAAATGTATTTGCATCTGTGTCTGATTGGCCCCACCCCCTGATAGTGTGTAATACTTTAAATTAGGACCCATGAACTCAAAGAAGAACTCAATGAACAGTTAGTAAAATAATAAAACAGCATAGGGGGACCTGGGTGCTGACTGGCCTGGAGCAAAGTACACTGGTAATATTTTAAAATTAAAACAGAACAAACTGAGTGACAAAGTGATGAAACTGAGTGATAGAATAAAGCGCCTGTGACATGTGACAATAAGCCAGGAGGAAGAGGGTTAATGCTACACACAGAATAATTCACAGGAAGACAGAAACAAACATACAGCTAAAAACAAGGAGAGGTCAACATCAACATTTAACTGTATTTGGAGTCAATGTGTGTGTGTGTGTGTGTGTGTGTGTGTGTAATAAAAACAGTGGAGTGAAACCCATTAATATCCCTTAAAGGGGATTAATAAAGATTAATAAAGTAAGTCTTCTTCTGATGTGCATACAAACAACTAACACAAAATATAGGTGCATAAAGCAACACTGTCTATATACAATATGACTGTAAATTGTAAACAAAGACACAAAAGGAACAAATATTGAAGATATGTTACATTAACACACATCTCTTGGACTATATCTTACACAATGCATGCAGATATTCTTTATAACGGTCATATTGTACATATTGTCTCTTTATATTGTCTTTATTTCATCTTTATTTATGTTTTTCTCGCACTATGTTTATTGTTATGCAGTAATATTCTGTATGTGAAAACCTACTTGGCAATGAAACTGATTCTGACTGAATGTAATAGATTACTTTATATACATGAAGTGGGTACAGGTTAGAGCATAGAGTGTATTTGAAAGTGAGAATATATAATTTATCATTTATAGTGGGTGTTTTAGTGTTACAGTGTTGTTATTGACTTTGTTTTGGGGCACAGTGCTCGGACTGAATTCATCTCAGAGTCAGTTTTATATTGATCGTTATTATTGATGACTTTACCGATTTGTCTCTCTGAGCCTAAAATAAAAGCAAAAAACGTTCTTTATTCTGAACCTAAAATAATTGTTTTGTAAGATCAGATCTGCAAGAATTTGACTTGATGAGAATAAGAATCTACATATTTATACGCAGAAATAATAGTTACAATAGCTTGCTCAAAACAAACAATAACAAAAACAAAAACAATCAAATAAACAACTAGAATGAATTAATATTGTTATTTTGTGTCTGAGAATATAAATGCACATCTTCATCTGTGTGCCTTCAGACACTGACCGCTTTCTTTAATCTGCTCTCTGCTTCTGTTTCTTCTTCCTCTCCTCTCACTGACCTCCTCCTCCTCCTCCTCCTTCTCTCTCTCTCTCTCTCTCTCTCTCTCTCTGCATTCACTCGCTCTCTTTGTTATGGGGGTCCAGCATGGAGGATGTATATTTTATGTGCGGCTCTGGAGGCTTTTACCATTAATTATAGAGAAACACTAAGCTCTCCATTTGCCGGACAGATGTTATTTTTTACTTAAGGAGAGAAAGGGGACTGTTCCATAATTCAGAGGTAATCCCGCTCACCAGAGAACAAATAAATAAATGAATAAATAAATAAAGCAAAAGCAAAAACCACAAACATTTGGTACACTGCTCCTGCGTGCTCAGACATGTAACGCAGCGGCCGACACACACGCACAGATTTCCTCCGTGTTCGAGCCTTTAAGTGCCCCCCATGTAATAAATATGGAACAGCTGCTTTATCATTTCATTTTTTATTCAATCGGCTTCTCCCAAAGTATTTTACACAACCACACACACTCATAATGCAACCTTCTTTAGCCTCAAAACAATAGATGTGTAAAAAAGCTGAAATATTTAGTACAAATCTGGGTTTAGAAATAAAGGTTTTGACTGACGACAAAGCAGGAATGAACATATTTACCCTTTTAAAATCCTCACACACTCACATTGTGCAGCCTTGTAGAGCTGAAATGATTATTCAGATGATAGAAAACAAATTAAAAACAAGTTGGATGATTGATTAATTGTTCTAAAAGTCATTCATCAACAAAAAGTACTACATTCTCTTGTCAAATGTAAAGATTTGCTGCTTGTCTCTGTTTTATATGAGTGTAAACTGAATTCACTGAGCTCTGGGAACCTGCGATGGGTATTTTTCAGATTTGTAACTAATATTGAGGACACTGAGGTCTTGTCCTCTGTTGTTGCTGAGATTAGGGGAGGATTTAATGACAGGAAGTTTCCACATCGACATTTCAGGGCTGATTCTGATATTTTTTAGACTAAATATCCTAAAAATCTACATTGCTCTAAATACAAACTGAATATATTAAAATAAAATAAATTATCCTGTGTTCTCCACCATAACTACATACCTGGTAGAGAAGAGAAGGCTTTTAAACAACATTTAGATCATAATGTAGAGAGATATATGAGATATGTTTATTAAGATGTCAGTGAAATTATTTTTTAAATGCTGTAACAATTGTACAGAGTTTGGTTTGTGGCTAGTCATAAATTCATTGGGGGGGTTACATTGTACTCGGCAAAGTTGGAATATCTAAAATCAGGACTACAGCTCTGGTAGTTTTTATTACTGTTTGATGTTATATATTTATAAATTGAGCAATTATTCAGAAAAATGTAAATGATATATTATTTGATAAGTAAAAAGTCCCTTTGTTGCAGCCCAGTTCAAAGCTGTGTGCAAACTTTGTTCAAACTAACAACTTTATTTTAAATTCTTGCACATATTCTCTTATAAAGATACCAAATATCTCAGGCTCAGTTCTCAGGGAAATGTGTGTAAAAAACCTCCAGCTTTTGACTGTTTTGCTCAGAATAAGAAAACAACCAGACACATTTATTCTGTATGTGTGATGTTAGTTGAGAGAAATGTTTCTAAATATAAAGAAAACTGAAGGACGATCAATGAGTCCAGATCAAGAGTTTAGGAGGTGAAGCTGGAATTTAATAGTATGAATAGTAGCCAGCCCATAATCATGATATTAACATCTGGACTAAATATCTGCCTTCTGTCATATTTTACATATAATAAAGCTCCTGAAATCTTGATATTTACAACACTCAATGTCTTGTTTATCATTTCATACTAATGTACCAAAGGTCCAGACATATTTTGTACTTTTGCAAAAAAGTGATCCCCTCTTATTTCTCAGTAAATCTTTATGGTTGGGAAAATAATTGTATTCTGTCTGTCTGAAAGCATTCAGCTCTGCAGTGAATTCACATCCTCTTTATACTGAGTATTCAAATCTAAGAAAATGGAAATTAAAACAAAGAATTTACAAAGATAAGTAAAGAAAGTGCTAGAACAGCTGCTAAATGGACGTAGTCATCAGATTGTTCCCCTGTCAGGTAATACATGTATTTTTGTGGCTGCACCATACCAACAAAAATACATATTCTACATGTATAGTGTGTGATTTTATACACATTTCCCCCAAATTCACCCTGATGCATTTGATATTTTTGGAAACTTTGAGATCTTCACTCAAATAAAATTCAGTTCTGTCGGTTTAAACAATGTTTGCTTGCAGGATGCATTCATAATGACTCAGCTCAGAGGGGACGAGCCTCTTCTTTTGGGGGAAATTTGTACAAAATGATGCAAAGGGTGAAATTTGAGGGGGAAGAAAAGGAGGGGAAATAAATGTGTCTGGATATTAACCTGTATTCTGCTTGGTGACAGCAGCTCTGTGATATTTTTACTTCGGCCGTGTTGCCGTCGGTGAGTGTGTGCGATGAGGTCTGATTTCAAGCCTTGGGGTTTTCGGGGTCTTGGGACCACTCACTTACCCTCCCTCTGGCAAAGCTGAAATCGCACCCTTGGGCCGGTGGATGACCCTTATCCACACACACACACACGCACGAACACACACACACAGTTAAGCACTCACTTCTCACACACACACTCGGTGAAAGAGGGTCAGGCTTGGCAGAGGAATCCCATCGTTTTAGAGAGGGATCCCATTAAAAGTGCATGAGTGTGTCTGTCTAGGAATCAAGACACCCGCTCTGCTGCTCAGCCGATAGCTGTGTGTGTGTGTGTGTTATTCATTCATGCACAGAGTTATTAGGACATCCTGTGGCGGGCGTCACTCACTGTAAGCTGGACACACTGAGGAGAAAGGTTGGATGCAATCTGAGCATTGTGCAGCTTCAACTCCAGGTTTGAGTTTTCAGGTCTTAATGGGATCATTAATTTGACCTCTGACCCTGGATTAGGAACAGTCTTTATATCTTTACATCACGTTTAAATCCTCAACAATAAAAAATGACACCCTGAGTATTTGTGTCTCAGAGGGACTGATCAATCTTCGCTGCCTGGTACGGCTCCAGGAGCTGCCTGTCTTGCACTTTCTCTGGCTCTGACCTGAAATTCAACATTTCACATTTACATAAAAAAAGATTCAAACACGGAAGCAGCAGCTCAGAGAAAAGAGGGAAGATGTTGGAGGATGCAGAAGGAAAGAGTGAGATTAAGGAAAAAAGAGAAGTCTGCACACTGAATTCTGCAAGAGCCAATTTTCTTTCTTTCAAACAATGCAAAATTTTACCCTTGAACGTCTTTGTCGGGTTAAAACTCTTCTTCCTGTACGTGCAGGTTGAGACTATCCACATACTTTAAAAGTGAGATTAAACATGTTTTATTAACTGAAATTATTATTACTAAATAAGATAATTCACATGTCAGATTTAAAGTTTTAAAAATGAAATGAGATCTTCAGAAACATGCAACTATTATTATAAAACTGACATAAAAACTGTAATAACTTACAAGGTTGATGTACCACATTTTTTGATTATATTTATTTAGATAAAATATCATTACAAATCTAATTACTGGAGTTGGTAGTAATAAAAGAAAACCAAATGTACATGATGGACAGATTTTATACACACAAGTTAAATTACAGATCAAGTCAGACAAAATATATTTTCTCTATTATACAAGAATTATATTTTTCATTATGTCACATCAGCTCCATAAACAGCAGCTTACTTATTCTGTTGCGTTTATTTTTTTTAAAGTTGAATTTATGTTCCCTCGGATTCATCTTTCAAACTCTCATCATGTTTTAAACTCATGAAGACACAAAACCCACAAATAGATAAAAAATAAAAAAAAAACTAATAAATACTCACAGTAAAGAAACAGTTTGTTTCACCTGAACATCTGCGTTCCTCCTCCGGTTCCTCCTCGGTCGGTGTAACCGGAGCGCGGTGATGTTCAGATGCGCGCCGGGCAGAGAGAGCAGCACTGCGGCACAATGCTGCCGCCGCTGCGGCCCCGACTGCGGCTCCTCCCGCGGCCACCAGGCGGCGCTGCTCGCACACAAACCCGGCGGGGCTCCGAGGCCACAGAGGGGCCAAAGCAGACCAGCAGGTCCACATAACAGCAGAGTCCCGCTACAGAGAGGTCACAACTGTCCTGAGGAACAAAACAAACACAGAGGCTGCACAGTTTCCTTCTCATTTCATTATTTGTATTTATTTATTTGTTTATCCTTTTATTCTAAAAAAGATTTAAAAAAGGATCACTGTCACTTTTTATTTGTTTCAGCATTTAGTTCATATCTTATTTTCTCTTCTTCTCCACTGCCTCTCCTCATTTTCCTCATCTCCTGCCTCTCCTTTGTCTTCTCCTTCTTCCTCACTTCTGTCTCTTTTCCTCTCCCCTTCATCTCCTTGCTTCCTCATCTTAACTTCTGTATCTGTCCTTTCCTCCTCTTAACTTCTGTATCTGTCCTTTCCTCCTTTCCTTCCTCTTCGCCTAGATTCTTACTTTTCTCTCCTCGCCTTCTTTCTTTATACCTTGTTTTTTCTTCTCTTCTCCCCTTCTCACATTGTATTACTACAGATCCTTTTTTCTCCTTTCATTCTCTCCCCTTTTCCTTTTCTCACATCTCCTTGTTTATCTTCTCTCCTCACATTTTTTCTCTGTATCCTCCTCTCCTTCTTCCACTGTCCTGCTCTTCTCTCCATCCTCTTCTGTTCCCCTTCCTGTCCTTTCTTTACTTTACTTCTCTACTCTTTTTCTTACATCTTTTCTCTTATTTTCTTCAGTCTTTACTCCACTCCTCTCCTCTCCTTGCCTATCACCTTTTGTCTCCTCTCTCCTCTCCTCTCCTTCGTCCTGGCGATGCTCCAAGGACGGATGGAGGGGGAGCATCTGGAGCGCGCTCAGTGGCGCTGACAGCTGTCACTTTGGCTGGTGCTAATGCAGACGGGCTAACCTGAAATGAGCAGGGACAGGCCTGAAGCTCAGCTCGTCACTGACCGCCTCCTCCTCCTCCTCCTCGAGTGATGAGGGGTGTGATTGGAGGGAGAAGTTATAGATGATGATGGTATATGGGAGCATATATTCTAGGCGGCGCTGGGTCCCAAACACTATTACAATCCATGAGGTGTATGGGTTAAAATTCCACTTCAAAATATTTTTGCAAGAAATATTGCCCTGTTCTTAAACGTAATTAAAACAAGCACTCCCTTTGTATTAACAGTATGATAGGCTAATACAATTCTCTCACGGCAACAATAAACGTTTCCAAGGATGAAGATTTTAATCTCCTTTTCAGCTGAGGCTTTTGAGTAAAAGTTCTTTTATAAGCTGCTGTAAAAACATCCAGAGAATGTATTATCGTTGTTAAATACAATCTGAATGCCTAATCGCTTTACAGAATATATATAGACCCCTTAGTAAAGCAAATGAAGAAACACTTAATAAAGGGAGCATGTTGTCTCAAATTTCTATTATCAATATCCATTGAATAAGTGACGTGCTGCCTACTACGCCTGGCGAACATAGGTGTACACTCGCGCTGTCTGGTCTATATCTCCAAGTTCGACTGCTGGCACTGACGCATTAATACAAACCCACTTCCAGATCAAACCACCCAAGCAATCCATAGTCTCAGTTTATTAACGGTATTTAGCCTTGACCAGGGTATCATGTAACACATTAATTAATGTTCTGAAAAGCGCGTGTGAACAATACGCTGAATAGATGACTTTTATACAAAAAAATTAGATATTAAAAAGATCTTCTACCTGGAATGGTGA
>NW_023339674.1:1780287-1780515 GCF_004916995.1 Morone saxatilis
GCTTAATCAGCATTGTGTGAACTCATTTGGATGTTCATGTAAAAGTCTCTTAGTCTAGCAGAAGTAAACATCCTGCATTCAAAATGCTTTGAAGTATAAAAGAATCACAATAGACTGAGTACAAAAAGTAAAAGTAATAACTGATGCATTCATTTTAATTTTAATGTTGGTAAAAGTGGAGCTCATTTTTTACTATAGGCAATACACTGCCAGGTAGCTTGGGACCAA
>NW_023339674.1:1780595-1783425 GCF_004916995.1 Morone saxatilis
ATGTTGGGAACCAGTGGATTAGAGAGAGGAGATGGGATGAGAGAGCGACACAGAGGAAAAACAGAGGAGAGAAAAGCGAAGGAAAAAAAACAATGGAGGGATGAGGACGAAGTGACAGGACTCCTGCTCATTATAACGGCTGGTGTCAGTCTTTGTCTTTCCTCCTGTAACTCTGTGAATGTCAGATGCATGCTCACTTTAACAGTGTGTGTGTGTGTAGTGTGTGTGTGAGTGAGAGCGTATCCACAGTGCGTGCTGATTCAGCTCGTTATCTGATGGAGCCGTAGACAGAATGAGTTTAAATCTCAGCATCGCCGCAAGCCCTCACACTGCTTCATCTACTGTTTGCACTCTCTCTCTCTCTCATACACACACACTCACACAGTCATACTGTAAACCGCACATATTGGGCTTCACAGGTACACTCACACTACAAGTGAAAGGCACAATAGACAACACAAAAGTGAGAAAGAGAAACACGTTCTTTTCCAGAAGGTTTTTATGGTTTTAAAATGCTTTGAGAGCGGGAAGTATCTGGACACCAATTACACACATATGTGATATTTGAACAAGTAATACCAACAGTACGGGCATTAATGTGCTGCTATACAGCCTCCACTCTTCTGGTTTCAGACTTTCCACCAGTCTGACTCACAGTCAGCCTTCAAGTTCATCCCAAAGCTGTAGAGTAGGGTTGAGGTCAATGCACATTAAAATCCTTAAAAAGGCGTCTGCTCCTTCTAAATGCTCAGTGTCTGTGCACTGGTGACTTTAGGTTTCTACACCACACTTGAAGAAGTTGCGTACTGGACCAGGACTGACTTCCAAACGATTTGTGAGCTCACAAATCATGCTGTTAGGCCCCGCCCCTTAAAATCAGACTTTCAATGAGCTCAGGGAAACGTTCCACTTTCAGCAGATGAATGTGAAAACATCCTTCTAGTGTTAAACTCTGCACGTACATTGTTCTGCACAGTGAAGATCGAACATCCAACTGCAGGAACAAGAAGAAAAAAATATTTTTGAGAGCAGGGGGGCTTTAATATTGACTGAACAACAAAAACAATGAATAAAGCCAAAAAAGAGCAAAAATGACTAACTCAAGATACTAAATGACTAAATGACTTTCTTAATTAGCTCCTGTGGAGAAGGTTGCTTGGCGTTGGAGTCTGCAAAACGTGCACAAATGAGAGCAAATACCTGGGACAGAACAGGATCAGGACTATTAACTCACAATAAAGGTTTTGTCCAAGCAAAATATATTCAGTTAAAAATTCAAATCTTCTAAATCTATCACTTAAAATTGTTAGCTACTAATTCACTTATCTCTAAATTCAAATAATTAGAAATAAAAGTCTGTGAGTAACCACAGTTAACACATCCGGTGGAGGTTTTACAGGGTAATGACTCTCATTTAGGGATTACCCCAAAGTAAAAACTGACAAATTTTTCAACCAACCCCTCTTGGTAATTTGAGCTCAGGGCCTGGTGAGCCTGTAGGGATGTAATAATCAGGATAATCTGCCTGTAATAGCTGGATTACAGCAGGTTAGGGGGACCGTACTCTTTGGCAGAGCCCTCCTCTGGATCTAAACTCTAATTCATTAATCAACTAATGCCCATTCAAGGCCTGCTTAGAGACGTAGAGGGACTCAGCTGAGCTCTGAGAGAGGGAGCTTCAAACCACTGCTGGGTTCATGCAGACACTGTTCAAACCCGCAGACCTTTATTTTAACAGGTAAAGCTGGTGAAAGGGGCACAATTTAGCAATATGTTCGTCTGTTTCTCAATACATTTTGACTTCCTGACCTTGTCTATGGCTCTAAGCTCCAAGCCCATTGGATCTACATCATCATTTACTAAAACAGTTTGTCACTGTAGTAATGAGATAGGAGCATTTTCAATAAACTATTCTAAGTTGGCTTATTTTGTTGTATTAAATATATATGTAGAGATCAAGCAGCAACCTCTGTAACTGCAAATGAAACCAACACAGAAGTAACAAAAACATGTAGTTCCTCTAACGGCCACTTGAGGCTGGCTCCAGCAGTGAGTCAATCGCCATAAGAGCCCATATTAAATGCCCAACTTTACAGCAGAAATAAGCATGTTGACAGCCTGGTTCAGTTTGTGACAACTGTAAGTGTTTTTGGGTACCAGGCTTCATTCATCACTTATTTGCCCATTTGTTGATTAGCTTATCTCAACAAACCAACTCCTAATATTTGTATGACAGTATAAAGTGGATGGAAACAAGCGTAAATTTAGTTATTTTGCTGATTTTCTGCAAATTTGGTTAAATTTTGGTTAAAATGTGAATGGAAACCTGTCTATAGTATCACTCTGTGTTGACACAAGCTGATACAGCAGACACACATATTACAAAACAAGGTAGAAAATGATGCTCTAACTTTGAAACCACATGAGGAGAAAGTGAAGAGGAAAACCAGGCTTTCCATCATCTGTATGTGTGTGTATCAGGACGAGTGTTGGTGGTCATGAATGTCACATTAACCAAACACACTGAATCTCCTCCTCCCCCTCATGCAGCCGCCGTCCCCTCTGTGGGGCCACAGGTCCGGTGTGAAATGCACGCAAACATTTAAATATTTCAGACAGTACTCTGGCTCACCAACCACACAGACACACACACACCGAGAGAGAGAGAGACGGCGGCGACAGCTTCATAAATAGTCCATGAGGAACGGACGGCCCCTCCTCACCACAACCTGTCAAAGGCCCACAATGATTTATTGATTTCTTTATTTGTCACATAAAAAGGGAAACTCGCTCCTCTCGTCTCTCTCTTTTTTACCCGTCTTCCTCTTCC
>NW_023339674.1:1783525-1788358 GCF_004916995.1 Morone saxatilis
CAAGAGGGAATTCCCTGTGTGTGTGTGTGTGTGTGTGTGTGTGTGTGTGTGTGTGACTGCAGCTGTAATTTCATTTAATTTCTGTCTTTCTTATCAATAACACTGAGCCTTATTACTTGTCAGAGCAAAGATTTAAAGTGTTTTACAGTGAGTAAAAACACTTCCTGTTCTCTTCCTTTCTTCCTCTTTACCTTATTTCCTCCCTTGTTTCCTTCCCTTAATTCTTTTCTTCCTTTCCCCATTCCCACTTTCCTTTCCTACCACAGTTTCTCTGCTCTTCTTCTTCCCCTTTTCCTGTCTTTCCTTTCCTTTCTCCCTTGTTTCCTTTTCTTCCTTCTATTCTTTCCTTCATCCCTTCTTCATTTCCTTTCCTTTTCCTCCTTCCCAATGTCAGCTCTTTTCCTTCCATTTTCCCTTACATTCCTTCATGGCTTCCTTTCCTCTTTCTTTTACATTTCCTTTCTTCTTGTTTAATTTCCTTTCTTGTCCTTTCCCATAATATTTCCATTTATTTCCATCTTTTCCATTTTGTTCTTGGTTCCCTGCCTTTACTATTTCCTTTCTTTCATTCTTTCTGTATATTTTCTTCATTCTTTCATTAATGTCCCCCAGTTCCTTTCCCTTTTCCTTAATTATTTCCTTTACTGTGTTGTGCTTTTTCTTTGTTCTTTCCTTTCCCTCCTTCCTTGTATCTTTTAATTTTATTTCTTGTTTCATTTCCTTTCCTTCTCCTACACTTTCCTTTCCTTCCTTTCTTTATTCCTCCATTCTTTTCTGTCCCATCCTTTGCTTTTATTCCCCTTTTCCTTTGTCTTTTTAATCTCATAAAACCACATTTTCTCGAATAACATGAACCTGTCTGTCACATTTGCTCCTGTCTTTCCTCGAAGGCGTCCTTGAATCCACACATTTCTTCAGACGCTACCTGCGGCTCTGAGCGTCGTTCAGTCCGAGGCAGTAGAGGTTGACAGGGACAGTCAGGTGCTGTTGAGGACATGAGGTTGACAGAACAACGAGACATCTTCAGGTTGTCTTATTCCCTCCAGACTCTCTCTTCTCTTTTACTCATCTTCAGTCTGTCCTCTCCCCCCAAAGTAAACCTCACTCCCTCTCATTTATACATACTCACCCCTTACTCTCCATCTGTCTGCCTGTTCCTCTCCCCCTCCTCTCTGTCCCTGTCCATCCATCCCTCTCTTTCCCCCCTCTGTCTATCTGTCCCCCCTCTGTCTATCTGTCCCCTGCTTTCAGAGCCTCTCGGAGCGCTGGCAGCCTGTCGATGAGAAGCATTGGTTGGCGGCCGGCGCAGTCGATGACCCTGACAGTGTGCAGTTATCGTTCTAATTAAGATGCCACACTTGAGTTAAACCGCAGCATTAGGATTTGATGGGGAATTGATCAGGGTGTCAGAGGTGGAGTGAGACAGAGGGACGAGATGGGGAGGGGGAGATATGGTGGGAGAGGAAGAGAGGGCGGGAGGGGTTGAAATAATGTAAGGGTATTTGGAGCGAGGGAGGTGTAATAAACAGAGTAACAGAGAAAGAAAAGAAAGAAAGAAAGAACTTGGGCACAGAGTGGACCAACTCCTGCCGTGTTTATGAATGTGTTTGTGTGAGAGTACGGTGGCCCTGAGGTGCAAAAACACTGTAAAACAAAATGACTAAAAGCTTAGACAATAAATTGCACTGAAGATGAGAGTACACATACTTTTCTTTCTGCGTTTACATCCAAATGTATCGCACATTTTTTCCCCAATTTTGAGTATTTCTGCAAAAGAGAATGCGATTGAATGCTAGTTTCCATCCACTACAGTTATGTAATTATTAGGAGTTAATTAACAACATAAGCAGTAGGTTGCGCCGATTCTCCAGTAATTAACGTAATTAAAAGAATGCCAGTTGAACCTCAAATGGTGACAAACAAGTGTGACATTTTGAGCGACGTTTGCTACGTCAGTACTTATTTAAAAAATCCATCTCCCATTAAGAGCATTAACTTTCTTCTTGAAGAAGGCAAAAACAGCCTTAAGTGAGCGACCAAAAAATTAAATTTGCACTTTGCTACAATATGTGCATGTATGTATATATAACAATATGTTCAGGCCCATCCAAGGGAATCTGGGGAGCTAAAATATCTTAACTACTATCACATAATCCAGTGCTGGTGTGCTTTACTTTTACACCACAAACAAACCACAACAGGGTCCAACTGGAACTGTACAAAGAACAAGAAGTACCTGCTAAAAAAAGATGGGTCTTGGTCCAGTTATATTATATATAATATTGTCTTTCTAGATACCAGAAAATACCAACGTAAGTGTGTAATAAATTCATTTCAGATTATTCTTATATATTACTGTAATCTGAGCATTCATTTAGTTGGATTTTTCGGATTTTTTATGGAAAAATCCCTCTTGATGGAAACAGTGCAGTGATCGTAAAGAACAAAACTTTGAGCGTTGAATCCATTTGATCATTAATTTTTATAGTCACAAATAAGTCAGGTTTGATCTTCCATAATTCTCACAGTGATGGAGCTTCCTGTATGTTTGTGGAGTCTGAGGAGCAGCAGGCCGAAGGTTAAGATAATCCTTGATTCTACTTGATCACCACGTCAATATCCTCAATGACAGGAGCTGAGTGTGTGTGTGTGTGTGTGTGTGTGAGTGTGTGAGTGTGTGTGTTTGCATCCTCTGCACATTAGCCTGACACTGACAGCTTTGACAGTTGCTTATTGCGTCTGTCTCTTGGGCTTTCACTTGAACGACACACACTTAAATGACGGAGCTGCTGCTGCTTCATACAGGACATCAACAATCAGTACACTCCCTCAGACTGTTTGCAAACACTTGAAACAACCCAAGTAAACCAAACCCACTGCTGCGGCGCTGGGTTGTTTCACATTAGAGAAGCGTGAGTGTATTATTACACGCACTGGAAGAGCTGTGAGTCCGGGCGCATTTATGTGCTGCAGATAAATATGAATGAGCAGCAGATAGGCTTCATGCATTAAAGTGGGTGCGGCGATGCATATTCACTCAGCTCACTGCACACATTCACATGCATTTTAGACACATTCTCACACAGGACTTTGCTAACAACTCTGCACGCACAACACAAGTGGGCTCCCCGGCCTTCAGAGGAGGGACCGGTCGAGGGTCGAATTAGATTTCGGAGCTGTGAGTCTGTGCGTCATCAGCATTAGAAGTTAAAGAATGATTCTGGTCTTTAAGCAGCAACAAAGAACTTTCATTTTGGTTGATTCTGGTGGCCCTAACCCTGACAGCCATCTATCACTGGTTCTCAAGCTCTGGTACATGTACCACTGGTGGTACCACCTTCACACATATGAAAACAGAATCCTATTAGTGATGGTGCACAACACTGACATTACTGACAAAATGTTTGATGTCTGAGCACAATCATTATAAACACAACTGTGTAGACTGATTATTGTACACCATAAACTCAACATACTGTCACCATGGAGTAAGCTCAGCTCACTGACTACAATAAATCCGTACCACAACAACATGTAAATTGATTGGCTGCATATGATGTTGGTTCAGCTCACGTCAATCAAGATTATATCAGCGGTGCAGGTACAGGTACTTGGAGAGCAATTGGGCTGCATTGTAAGCAAAGATCCTCAGTGCCTGTAGCCTTACCTAAGTAAATAATCAGCAGCTGGTCCAAGACAGCGCCAATATTCACCAGATTGTCTTATTTATTATTAGGCTATTATCAAGAGTTCTATACATAGGCGACAGACAATTTCTTTCTTACTCACCTGAGTGCAGCTCAGCAGGATAATGCAACAACATTTCTCCTGTGAATACATGGGACATAAAAGTGTGCTTTGTGTCATTAAGTATCATTATTCATGGGGGGGTATATCCTGTTATCGTGTTAGAGAAGGTTGTTTTTTTTATCACAGTCAAGATCTTTTGGTTGTTTTTTGAGTAAAACATGAGGTTTGAAGATATCACTGTGGGATCTGGGAATTAGTGATAGGTATTTTTGCTCATTTCTTACATCTTATAGACCAGTGGTTCCCAACCTGGGGGTCACCAAAACTTAATGGGGGTTTTCAAGGCCTTCTTGATTTTAAGGGGTATAAGAAAACAAATAAAAGGCCTATATCTCAGCATTTAGTTCACTTCTGTGAAGAAATGTAATGTAAAAGTAAATTGTCTATTCAGAGAATTGTATAAAACGTTCCAGGAACAGGAAATAATAATCATCAAAATTCATCCAAATCTCTTGTTTTACACAAACTTCTTGCAGTTACTGAGTTCACTATTTGGGTTAATTGTACAGTTTTGAATATAAAAATGGAATATCAATAAAATATAAGCAGGGTCGTCAGTTAACTAAATGATGGAAAAGGAGTTCCTTAAGGAAAAACAGATTATACAAACAGATGAATCGGTGATGAAAATAATTGTCAGCTGCTGCAGTAGTGCTATCACTTATTATATCAAAAAGGAAATCATGTTATTGAGCCACATCTACCCTTCGCCATCGGCTGTATTATCATGCTTCTGTGTGTGTGTGTGTGTGTGTGTGTGTGTGTGTCACTTGAATTTGTTTCAGTTCTTGGTCAATCAGAGTCCTTTTCAGGCAGGCTGTTAGCAGCAGACAGCACTCAAACCGTGTGTCCAGGTGTCATTCATGCTTCCTGTCAGTGTTGATGACGAGCTCGTCCTCAGGTGTTTCATGTCACTATGTCCTTCTTCCACGCAGACAGCAGACTTATCAGGACAGACATAAGGTAAACCTCATGATGTGACAGTACAGTCCAGATGTGCACTGACATCACGAGCATCTTTCT
>NW_023339674.1:1788458-1800215 GCF_004916995.1 Morone saxatilis
GTTTTAAGAGGTCCTAGGCCTCACTAAAAACCTAGGTGGCGTTGTCGGCCCCCGTGTTTTTTAAATTTATTCACCCCTTAATCCACGGCCTTTACATGTGTGTGTATATATAGACACACAATAATTATTAGTGTTTGTTGTTTTTTGTTTATTATTGACATAAATGAATACAATAAATGGGGGTTAGGGTTAGCGTAGGGGGTTAGACTTAAGGGGTTGCTTATTGTTCCGATATACGTTGCTTTGCACAAGTCCTTGTTTCCCCGAATCTCTACAATAGAGGTGTGCGTTCAATGTAAGCTCGACCCATAGAATCACAATTGCAACATAAATGGGAAATACGTCTGGTTAAAATATACTGGAATCTTTCTTTAAGCTTGGACAAAAGCATCAATAATGTAAAAGTGTAAATGTAACAGCAGTATAAATCGACAGTGATTTAATGGGTGTTGGAATTTTGGATGGATTAATTAATTTCCCTCAACCAGGATGAGACAGGACTTTACTCGCCTCAGGTTGACGGTTCCTATTACAAGGAATATGGTGCCACTGGTGCATTTTACCCATCTACCTCCTTTTCTGCTCGTCATCATCACTTCCTCAGTTAAAAAAAAAAACTCCCTGTCACTCTCCCTGTTTCCCTCGGTGGGTGGCTAACCACTGAGGCCCCCCTCCCACTCCCTCTGTCTGCTGACCATTGATCATCAGTGACAGTGACGTCTCTACTGTGCTCTCAGACAGCGCTGTGTTGTCCTGGCTGCTGTCCACCCAGGGTCTCTCCTGACCCTGTCGGCATCAGTACCTGCCGGTTACCGTGACAACTACATCCCAAGCAGTTATTGGTCCAGCCTGCTTGCCTGCTCCGACTCGCCTTCAGTTGGCAGCCATAACTCCTGGCAAATGAGGCTTATGATCCCTCGCCTCCTACGCCCTTTATGGGTGCTTGGGGAGACAATGGGGCGATGCAGACCCTCCTCCCGTGGTCTGTCTCTCAACTGTACCACCACCCCCCGTCCTCTTTCTTTCCTCACACATATATATTTGGTTGAAAGTGGTCCATCACCCCCCTGCCCCCCTCTCTCAGCTGCTCAGTGATGGATGGAGAGGCAGAGGAATTAACCTTGGCTTTATGGGGACTCCTCTGCCACTCTCCACTGCTGTCTGAGATCCCTGTTTGCCTCTCTGACTCTTGTGTCTTGATTGTTCTGTGTGTGTGTGTGTGTGTGAGAGAAGGGTTCCTCTTAGTGAATGCCCCATGAACAGGGCAAATGATGCATATTGAGAATTGCCTCCAAATGAGGAGCGATTTGTCTCTCCTCAACTGGAGGCAGTCAGTCAAACACAGAGGGCAGTAGCCACGGCGACGAGTCTCAAATATATGTTTGACATGGGATGGCAGTGCACAGATGTGATAGATATTATAACCTCAATCATTATTTTTTGTTTTTTCATCATAAAGCTCAAAATTAAAAAGGCTGTGTCCAAAATCACTCCCTCGTTCGCTCATTCAGCGCTTCCAAGCGGATTCTAGTGCGGCTCATTTGTGGTGGGAGAGTGAAGCAGACCAACCTTGTGATAACATTTGTGACTGTAGATATGTGATTTTAGCATGAATTCAAAAGAGAAGCTACTATTAAATGTGTGTGAGATTTAGGAGGATCTATTGGGAGAAACTGAATATAATATTCAGAGGTATGTTATATTGGTGTATAATCGCCTGAGTAACTAGTGTTATGAGCCTAGGTCATAATTTTTTACACCAAAGTGGCAAAGTTGGTATTTTTTGTTTTTACCTTGAAAGTCTGATAATGCATCTGCCCAAATACCTTCTGTCTTTATCCAATCATCCCCATTTCACTCATCCAAAAAATACATTGTGAACTTTCCTTGCTGAGGTCGCTGCTTATCACCACCTACAACATGATTGCACTCCTGTATCAGTGCATCAATCCAATAACTGAGCACTTTGAGACGCGATCATCACTGCTGTACATGCCTATAAAACCACCAGGGTGACATATCACATAAAGCCACAGACCCTGCTCTTAACCCCTCTCTTTCGCCCCGACCGACCTTCTCACCAACCCCTAACCCCCAGCTAATTCCAGGTAGTGATGGTGGAGTGGAAGGGGTGACAGAGGGGAGAGTGACAGGGGCGTGAGGGGTGAGGGAGTAGAGGGTGATGGAGGTTAATAGTCCGTCTCTCTTTACTGGCCGTAAAGGGCCCAGACAGTCTGTTAGTGCTTTAGTGCCAGGTCAATCTTACATGTCCCTTTGTATTAAAGCTCAGAGGTGACAGACAACAGGAGAAGAAAGGCGGGGGGGAGCTCGGAGGGAGACAGGGGAGGAGGTATTGTAGTTTTCAGTCACAGAAAAAATACAGGTACTGCTCTACCATCAGCTGAGGTGATTAGACCAGGCTCAGTCTATGTACATGTTAAGTAAACGTAAGGCTCAACTTCTACGCAAGCATAGCCAGTAACAGTGGAACACTTACCTCTCACTATGTATGTTATGTAAGAGCCTTTTTTCTATTATTACCAATTTTGCTAAATATCCACATTTGTTTTGCAATATTCACACAAAATATCAGTACTTCTTTTAAAGCAACACATGCATTAATTTAATGCAGTTTAATGCAGATTTTGTCCCCATGAACCCCAAAGTAGTGTTTCGTGCTGCAGGAGGACACTAATCACCACAAAGCTCAGACAATATTTTTGGAAACAGAAATTGAAAAGGAGGAATTTAACAGCTCCTTGCTGCAGATGATTGTCACTAGAACTTTTGGATTATTGATTCTGTTTCGATATAAAGGCATTGCTGAAGAGCAGCCTTTGTACTTTATGTGATCTTGGTGTTGCTGAGGAGGAATTTTAGTATCACTGCCCTATGTACAATGACTTAAAAAAACATCAGTTTGCATCCTGTTTGCAAACTGAATATCTCTTTTCCATAAAGATTTAAATGCAGGAAAAGTAAGACAGATACCACTGTATCCAAAAAAAAGAAGATATTTGTCAGGGAAGTTAAATGTTATGAAATGTTCTTTCTTTGAATAAGTGGAGCTGTACATTATGATTTGTCTTCCTGGCTGCTATTGCTGTCTAGTATCTTCAGCATTCATATGCTGGCAAGAGGTTCCAAAATGTGAGAGTTATTTGCTGATCAATGTTGCATTCACAAGATCTTAAATCCAGAAAATACACAATAAGTAACATTTTGGATGTTCAAACATGTTTAAAAATGGAAATTGTTACCCTTTTCTCCTCCTCCTTCTCTAAAAATAGTGCTGATCAACTACAAGCTGTTGACACATTATACTTCATCATCATAATTGTATAAAATATACTAAAGTGCATCAATATCTCGACAATTAGTGAGATATAATGACAAAAACAAAAACAAAAACAACTGCCTTCAACTACAAGTATAAATATTTTTCAGACTCAACAACTACAAATAGACATGTCTGTGAAGTCTACACTCTCCGGTTACGGTTATAGTTGCCGTCTCAATGCAGTTTTTATCATACACTGATGCATTAAATGACATACTGTATCTGGGTGGAAAAAAATTGGATTTTGCTCACATTGCTCTCAGATCATAAAAAACAGATATGTCAGCGTTCAGGCTTGCCTTGTGATGGGAACTGTGCATAACTTGGACACACTCCAGACTGAGAGGGAGAGCGGGAAAAACTACCGCAGAAACAAATTGTGATAAATGCATAACAGACAATTTCAGGATGTGTAAAAATTCTGCAATATGAATTTAACACCAGAGCACAGCAAACAATATGAACACATTCAACCCTGAGCTCTCACTCCTCTTATCACTGAACATTCATCATTCATCACATGTATGTAATCTTTGGTCATGCATGCGAGCATACACATACATGCATATCATCAACATTTTGGGCATTTGCAAACAAATCATTACTAACCCTAGAGTAGAAAAGGTTTAAGCTGCTTTAGCAAGTATTTAAAGCTATCTGTCCATCAAGAAACTCTGTAAATCACAGAGAGTTAAAGCTGGAGGACATCAGAGGGAAAACCATGAAGTATGATCCAGTTTCACCATAATCAGTGAATAAGGTTATAAGGTTGTGCTTTTGTACAGTAAACAGTGAGCCCCATAGATGTATGTAATATCAGCCCTCAGAAACACTCGCGTCATAAGCAAGAAAGCATTTAATTGGACACAACATTAGTATACACCCCCGAGTGCAGGATGAGTCATCAACAACAAAACAACAAACACTAAAATACAGCAGTTTCAACTCGTCTGAGAATGTTTTTGAAAAGATTTAGACAATAAAGTAACAGAGTCTGGATCCTGATCAGCACTGCCTAGTTTGACAGTTTGAGAATGAGAATGACCTGTCAATCAAAAGGTAGCCACGTCCTAAAGCATACCCTGTTTATGGTCTAATTTATACTCTAAGTGGACCATCATTTATAAATGAACCATGCATGCTTATGGAAGAAGACTGAAACTAGAGATTGAGACCTTAACCTCATTAGGAAACTGTTCACTGAGCTCAGAAATTGGAAGTCCAGCCCAGAAGTTGGCTTATTCCTCCATAAGACTGCATGGTATCTGTGTTTTATTGCAGTCAATATATATAATGGCAACAGGTACACGGGCCCAAAAAACAGCAACAACAAAAACAAAACAGATTTATGTCCCTGAGATGTTTTGATTTAGTCGAGTCTTCACCCACTTTGCAACCTGCCTTGCATTCATGTATGTGTGTGTTTTTTGCATGCCAGAATTCCTGACTACTTGCTACATTTGATCCGACCTCAGAAATGGCTGAATATGGCCGTCAGATGTCACTTGAAATACACACACACACACACACACAAACAAAGACACATGTTGGAAAGTCCATGTCAGCCCATCACACTGACGGTGTATGACAGTGAGAGAAAGTGAATGCTCGGTGCACGGCTCTGATTGTTTCAGAGAAACTCCGGTCCTGCTACATGATCAGGTGTGGCGGCTGGAGCTTGTCTGTCTCCCCATCAGCCTGTTACCGTGACGATAGGAACTGAGCTCTGTCCCCTTTTAGTGTCAGCCCCGGCGACGTCCATGTCATGTCAGTCCAAACGAACGGCATGAGTGTGTGTGTTTGTGTTTTGGAGGAGCAGCTGAGTGGCCCTGGCAGTCTGTCCCTTAGGATCAGTCTTTCCTGTATGACCTGCTGACCCCTACACACACACACACACACACACACACACACACACACAAAGAGGTTTTCTACTTTACTCAACTGTACAGTAGATGCACAGAAATAAGAGGTGACATTGATTTTTTTTCTTAATAGTAGTAATAATAATAATGATACATTTTACATGTTACATTACGGACCAATAAAAGGGGAATACGTGAGCAGGTGAGAGGCAGAGCTCTGAATGTACTGAACTTAATTTTTTCATGGATCAGAATTTCAGCAGCAGAGAAGTTGTAAGATGGATAAAAATAGCCTTGTTTTTATGTTCCACTAACCTTGCAAGGCAGCTGGGCTGGAGATCACACGACATTCCATCTTGGTAGGCTTCCATCTATGTGTTTGTGGCCAGACTAAACTGGTACCAAGCCAATCAGTTTCCTTTGAAGAAGTACTGGCAACTATGGGGATCATCACAAGGTGTAAAGTATGAAGAAGACACTGTTCGTTAAACAACAATGGTGGTTGCTAAAGAGTTTAGCGTATATGTTGCTAGCATCTGTTATATCCGAACTAAAGAGAATTTCTTCATTGAAAGAAGAGCAAAAAATGGCACTGAAGGCTTTTCTTAGTGTAAAAGATGTTTTCACTCTTTTCCAGACTAGCTTCAGTAAGAGCCTGACTATTTTGACACCCCTGAATATAGTCAAACTATATGAAAGTAGGCCAGTACAGCCGAGTACTCCGTACCACTAAAAGATTCAACAAACAGAACCAGGAAGCAGAACCAGGAAGAGGTTAACAGCAGCTGCCTGCTAAAACCCAAAATACATCAACCTGTCATGATCACATTTCCAAAAATGAAACATACCTGCTAACCTTAGGTCAACATAAACAACACATTGATCCAGTGTGTTTGTTCACAGACCTGTGGGTTTTTAATCAATGCTCCAGGGAACTGTGCAGATCGACTTTGGCTTCATCCAAATCCGCATGAAGCCTAAATCATCCACCTAAACAAATTATTTTCTCTGGTTTAGAGACTCGCACCTGCATGAACATTTCAGTCCACCTCTACCGGTCCCTGAAGGCTGTATTGCCTTTTAAATTATGTTGAGTTTGACTATACATTATATGGTTGGTTGATTTGGTTGGTTGAAGTTCACCTGTGATAGACAGATGGTTCATGGCGGATAGAGTTGGACATCATCAGCGTAGAAGTGGAGGCAATTATGACAGATGATATTATGGAGTTGGAGAGGATAAAAAGAAGACCGCCGGGCACTGAGCTTCTTTTTAACCATGTGTGTGAGATGTTGTGAGAGAAACCTCGCGTCTATGACACCGGCCAAGGAAGGACTGTCACACTCTCTCACACACACATTTACAAACACACACACATGAAGCGGGCAAGCGGTGTGGCAGACAGGAAGACGAGACAGTTTCCAAGATGTGGGGGGAGGGAGGAGCTGCTCTGCTATTTCCTGTGTCTGAGGAGGAGCATTAGACCCAAGACAATGTCACAGCCAATCACCTTCAACACTGTCACATGACTCCTCGCAGTTGGCCGTCTCGTCATCCTTCCTTCTTCCTAAGCCTTCCTGACAATCCCCTATCCGAAGGACTCCACTTGTCCAAACACACCTTTCTCCCCTCTCTTCTCCTCTCCTTTTTTATTTTTCTTCTCTTCCTAACTCTCCTCCTCCTTCCTCCCTTCATCTCTCCTCTTCGTGTCCAACGCCAGCTCATTGATCTCTGTCAGTATTGAATGTCAGAGACACGTTCAAAGATGCTTTTCGTTCCCCATTAATAATTCACACTGCCTGAATCATCAATAATAATTCTCACAGAGCAATCATTCAGCTTTACCACCTCTCTCTCTCTCTCTGTCTGTCCCTCATCCCTCTCTTCCTCTCTTTATCCACTTCCTGCCCTAGGCCATTCTTCCCTTCCACACCTTATTCCCTACTTAAACTCCTCTCGCTCTGTGATATCTCTTTTTGCTTATTCGGCCCACTTTTCCAGCCTTTTTATGTGTATCATATCTTCATCCTTTTTCCCTTGGCAAGGCACTTTTTCATGAGGTCGGCCAGTGCTTTTACAGTTATGGATTATCTAAACATGACAGATTCCCACCATATTCTAATGGAACAACCAGTCGTGTTGTTTTTCTACAATTTCCCTCATGTAACAAAACATTAACATTATTAGACTGGCAGGGAAATCCTATTCTGCGGTCTTCTTCTTTAACTGTAGCTATAACTCAAGTGCTGTCAATCACCTGCTCAAAAATGAATGAGGATGGACTATGTGTCACCGCCCAGCCAGTGTATATTTACTTTAATAGATATAGTGGAGAGGAGGAAGAGGCGGAGGAGGACAAATAGAGGCAGAAAGCCTCTCTTAATGTACATGTAAAACTCTCCAGTGGGCCCATGCCAAGTGTAAGTGGTTGAGTGATATTGGCAAAGGGAGAGAGGAGGGGATGGAGGGAGAGAAAGTGTCAGATTTAGGCATTTTCCTTAATGCTATAAGAGCTTATTGATATTTTGATTTTCACTGGAGGCCGGCAGGTGCTGAGGCAGCTGCTTTTCGCTCCGTCTCTTTACGGGTGAGAGATGTGGAGTTCATCCCATCCTGCTCGCGGAAAACCGTCCGGAAAACTGTCTCCCGGGAATGCCTCCATGGCCAGAGAAAGGGGGGTGGGTAGGGTGAGGAGAGGTATTGCATTGTGGGGAAGCAGAGAATGGGTCATCTAAGGTCTGTGAGCTACAGGACTTGTTTCACTTTATTTTTAAGACTAGTGGCCCCTGTGAGAGGAAGCTTCATGGTGGGATTACTTTATTCAGGAGAGCACCGTCTGAGAGCCAATGAGTCTTTGCTGTGCAGAAATATGCAGGACTGTTTTGCCTTGCTGGAGACACTGCTCCTGAGGATGGGGATGGCGATGTCAGTAAATCTGTGCAACATTTTGACCCGAAGTGAGATATGTAAACATATATCAATCAGATTGCTAGGCAACTTGAATATCCATGGTTCCCAGAGGATGCTAATATTTTGGTGACTCTCTGACCTTTACTTCAAGCAATACCTCAGTTTTTTGTACGTGATTCACAGTGTTTAGTGTTGTACTCATCCCTCATTCAAGTTTAAGGCAGTGGTTTTCAAATGTTTTGTTCTTGTAAGCGCCAAATATGAAGCAATGTCTCTGATTTTGAGCAGTTCAATCGCAGAGCAAGGGTGCAGATCTCATTACACCTTAACACTCTTAACATTTATACACTACACATTAAATTACTTATTAAGCAATAACAAAATAGATGGATATGAACTGACTTTTTCTGCTACTAGAGAGTATGACACAGTTACCCAATGTAGGAAGGAATTCCACAAATAATGTATAAATGACGATACACAACCACAAAGTATTAAAGAGTGAATAATACTATTTCTACAATATAATGTGCTTTTTGGGAGTGAGTGATTTAACATTAAGGTATACACGTTCTCGGGCTCACCTGACTGACCTGACTGATTGAGCGAACAGTTCGGTTCAGACAACTGAGCAGGGTACATAGGGGGGACATAAACAAAAGCTTCAAAAAGCACTGTGTTTATGTGCTGAGGAGTCTGGGGGCCCTAGTGGCCAGCTTACACTATAAGCATGCAGGGGCCTGGCATTCAACCCCTACTGGCCCAGTCCATAATACAGCCTTGGTTGCATTAACACTTGAGCAACACTTCATGACTAATGATGGTGACTAGTATGTTTCTGGATACAGCTCAGTTTTTTACCATTAACAGTAATGATGTCTGAATTACATACAGTTGTCCCTGATATTTTTGATGTTTTTACTCATAGTACTGATAATATTTTAAAAATATAAAAATCAGCGATATGCTTATTTAATCCAACACTTTAATATTGACCAAGTCAAGTGTTGGATCCAAGTTGCAAGTCTGCTGTTCTTCCACTGTTAATTAAAAACTACATTGATCCTTTAGATGAATGGTTCAGTATGTTATAGTGATAAAGATTACATACAGGATAATGAGTAATAATAATATCTAAATAATAATTTCAAACTGTTCTTTCTTCTCTCGGTCCCAGAGACTGGCTGACCTCTTCTGTAAATTAATACAAGGACTCCTGCGTCTCATTAAGAAGAGGAAGCTTGTAATCACCCCACACTCTTCACCCACCTTGTGTCTCCACAACCCACGTTTGTCTTTAATTGAAACCGCTCACTAACGACCCTCTCAGGGATCCAGCCCTGTTTTCACAGTCTCCTCTCCCTCAGGAGAGGCTGCAACCACAGAGGGATATCACAGACTACAAAAATCCATCTTGTCTGATTTAAACATAACATGGACCAACTGTCACACATACACGCACACACACACTTCCCTGTCTGAGTGTTGAGGAGGTCAAGGAGAAACAGGGAGTCGGTGTCCAATCGACTGTTGAGAATGAAGCCATCCAGCTCTGACTGCTGCAGTCAAAGTCAAGACACTGTGTCTGGGCTCAGTGTTACTGTCAAGGAGCTGTGACCAGGGACGCTGGAAGTCACTGAGAGGAAGTCTGTCTATATAATGATGTTATACTAAATGCTAAATGCATGAAATTCATGGTTTTGCATTCATTTGAATGGCCAGAATAATTTATAGCCTATTTCATAGTTATTTACAACATTTTACACAATTTTCTACACAGCAACAACATAAAATCTACAGTTTTAGTAGGAAACACTTGAAAAGTGCCTGTAAAAAGTTTGTATTACTGCTTTCACAGGGGCTATAGTCAACTTGGATTGCAGTTAGTGAATAATAACGTGCAGTATGGTTGTTCTGTTTGTTCCATACATTGAATGACTTTGATTATAAAAAGTTCAATATAATATATAGAATATAACATAAAAGAAGACACATATTTGAAACATTCACATTGTATAGCCATTTTAACAAAACAGGTAAAAAAAATCAGAATCTCAGATCAGAAGAGACTCTTAGATTGATTCCAGACAAGATACTGATACTGTTTGGTGTTATTAAAATAAGCATCAAAGAAAGACAGAATTATTAATACCAACACTGACAGAGTAAACTGAGCTGTATGTGTGAGACTGGAGTGGTTTCGCTGGCTGTGGTCACTGAGTGCTGCTGTCTGAAGCACTGCTGATTTGCACATTTACAAATCAGTTATATGACACCACTAAATGGAGGCAAATGGAATAAAGCTAACTTGTTTAATTACAGTATCACTGTGAAAAGTGATAAATCACATCCTTTTTTAATGTCTGTTAGGCTTATTTCCTTTGTTCTCACTAAAACACATTAAAGATGATGAACGTAAATGTCTTCAATGCAGACAAAAATATGAATTTATTACATAGATGCAGGCGTCTAAAGTTACTTCTATCCTGATTAAATCATACATGATTAGAATATAAAGATAACTGAAAACAAATCGCTTCCAAACACAATCAAATGAAGATATGAATGAAACTGATCACTGCTTATTGATTACAGCAGCATTGTTATGGCCTATACAGAAGTGGAAGGTCTGCAATAGTTCATTTTGTTGCAGAAATTGGTTCACATTCATGGCAAACTGAGCAGTGCCTGAACTGGACTGAAAATGCACCTAACCACAACTTAACCCACACTGTAATTCTTTAGGCACTTTCTAGCCAAACAAGGATATTTTCAGTGCTGTTTTTTGTTCACACAAAGTTGCAGAACCACCCTTAGCCTCTGATTGGCTCTAAACCAAACCAACCAAGCTCTTCAGGCTCCTACCTTCATAGTTTGCCCATGGCACTCTGGGTTAACAGGGACCTCTTTCACCTGTTAATAGAAACAATTGATTTGTGTTCTGCAGCCCTGGTGAAGCCCGCAGGTAAGGGATATTTAACACCGAGGAGGACACACTCACCTGTGTGTCACTGCAGGCCTCCTCTGTTGACTGCATTGTGTCTCTGTGAATACATACAGCATGCCATGAGGTTTGTGCAGGTACATACAGGATATACAGTTATTTAGATTTAGTCTTTGCTGTTTTGCAGCAAAATGTGTTGTATTTCCTAAATCTGTGATATTCTTTGGTAGTTAAATAACTTTATCTGTGAGGCAATTTTCATTCACAGATGCAGATGCAAAATGCTTGTAAATACAGTAAAAGAAACTAAGTTAGGGAGACATTTAAAACAAACCCATACCACAATGACAAAATAGATAAATGGCAGTCTCAAGTCTCATTGAGATTAGGGATGGGAAACACAGAAACCTAAATTGTCAGATCCATCAGAATTGTATATTTTCGAGTTTATCAGGTCGTTTTTATCAATGCCGACAGTTGCACATTGCAAAACAATTATGTAAAACTCATGTGTCTATGCTTCTGGAAACTTGAAACAAGAAGGAGTCATGGCGGAGAGGAAGAAACGATCCATCCAAAGCGTGGCTTCATTTCACGAAGAAAGATGACAACAGTACTCGTTGTAAAATGATAATTTAATGTGAGGGTGGAAACATCAGTAATATGCTGAAACATTTCTATGCAAAATGGACTTAAATTC
>NW_023339674.1:1800358-1800668 GCF_004916995.1 Morone saxatilis
TTTCCACACGGATCAGCAGAATCAAGAATGACATTAATACACACATTAATAAAATCTTATCAAACTCCAATCCCTAACTGAGATGAAGGTTTTCATTTCATTTTCAGTGAACAAAATATTGTTATTACAAGATTATTTCAAATCATTTCTTGTATATTATGACACACCAACTTATTTTAGTTGAACTATATAAAACAGTGAAGTTTCTAGTTTCAGCTAGAAATTAAGCACTTTTTTTATTCTTGGCAGAACATCAAGTTCTTACAAAAAACTAAAGATCAATCACTTTTAAAAGTATTACAAAAACTGT
>NW_023339674.1:1800719-1819330 GCF_004916995.1 Morone saxatilis
TGTGTGCGAGAGAGAGAGAGAGAGGGGTAGGTGGTAAGGGATATCTAACACCTAAGAGGACAGACTCACCTGAGGCCGGTGCCAGTTTTCACTTCCTGTACTTATCGACAGCTGCTTCCTGTTGCAGGAGGAAGTGGCCACGCAGCACGCAGCACGAGTGAAACTGGAGAGAGTGTTTGCACTGCTACGCTGGGATTGTGTCGGCAAAAAATCAGCCTCCGGATAAATTATGAATGAGAGTGATGGAGGGGATAAGAGGAGGAGGGAGGCAGAGACGGAAGGGGGAGGTATGACGTTATAGTGTTATCTTCTGTTTTACTGAAACAGCTGGAGAGCTGAGAGGGAGATAAGTGACACACACACACACACACACACACACACACACAGAGAGTCAGAGTCACACAGCTCAGTGTTTTCCCACCTTCTTGTCATTGTAGTAAAGAAATATTTTTACCACAGATGAAAAGTAGCCTACTTCATCATAAGTTAAAGTTCTGTGTTAATAAACTGTAAAATGTTCTTGAATATCGACGGTAAAAGTCTATTTAAAGTGAACAAGAGCACAGTTCAGTGTTAGTGATCCTTTTCATACTTTTAAGTCAGCTGAAGAAGGAACGGAAGGTAATCAGCAAGGACAGAGGGAAGAAGAGAAGAAAGGAAAAGAGATACGTTTGAAAAAATGTGTTAGGTTGTTAGTTAGAGGATGGAGGGATAAAAAAGAAAGGAGTTAGGAAACTAAATAGTAAAGATGTGTGACATTGGAAACAGATGGAAAGCAAAGGAGCAAAAGAGATAAAACAGAAATTCAAGAAAGCATCAGGGAAAGAAAGAAAGAAAGAAAGTTAGAAACAAAGAAACAAAGAAAGAAAGATAGAAGAAAAAAGGGAAAAGAAGTAACAAGATTACAAGGCTGTAATAAAGGAAGGGAAGGCAATGGAGGAAAAAAATAGTAACACGGAAAGGAGGAAAAAAGAAAGAAAGGAAATAGTCAATGAAAGATTGAAGAAGGAACATCGGATGAAAATAAGGAAACGACGAAAAGAAAGAACGATGGGGAAAGGAAGGAATGAATAAATGAAGGAAATAAATAAGGAATATAGTATGTGTAGCAACAGAAGGAAGGGCAGATGAAGAGAATGAAAAAGGTGAAAAGAGAAAGAAAATGAGGGGTAAAGGATAGAAGATAACAATAAATGAAAGAAATGAATAAGGAAAATGTGTAAAAGCAGGAGGAAAAAGAAAGAAAAAAGAAAGATGAAAAGAGCAGGATAAAAGATGGATAATAAGAAAAGAGGAGGATAAAAGAAGGAAGAGGCACATAAAGAGGGAAAGCGGCAGGAAAATAAGGGAACACCACCAAAAATCAGGAAGGAAGGAAGCAATTGAGGTAATAAAAAAGAAAAATGAGTAATGATAGGAGGAAAATGGGCTACGGAGGACAGAAGTAAAAGCAAGAAACAAGAAAGGAAAAAATAAATGAATGAAGGAGACACATAATTAAAATGTAAATATGAAAGATAAGAAGGTAAAAAAAAATATGTAAAAATAACAATGTATAGTGTATGTATAATGTATAGCAGAAAGTCTCAGAGAATAGAAATACTGAAGTAAATTACCACTTTAAACCTGTTCAGTACCTGTTGTAATCGGTGTTGTAGTGTGTCACTGACCCTGCACCCAAGGCTGCTCTGGTATCTGTGACGGGGTGACCCTTCCTGTGACCCAGTGGATGCCCTGCCTGTGAGCTTTTCACTCTCTGAAATGCAGGCGAGAGGACAGACTGCATGAAGGGAAAACTGCAATGAATTAAAAAGGAGGCCTCATTTGATCCATAATTGATCGTCTTTATGTGAGATGGCTGGTGAGTAGAAAACAGGGGGAGTCTGATGTAGATAACAAGCGCACCACCCCGCGCCCGTGACGGCTGTATGTGACCGCAGGTTGGAGAGAGGCGAGCGGGAGAGTGCCTCGCTTCCTTGATGTTTTTTTCCCTCTTTTCTCTTTTAATGAGTGTCAGAATGCAGGTTTCTGTTTTTTTTTTTAAGGAAGGTGGGAGGGAGGGAGGGAGGGAAGGAGATGGGATGAGGGGTGGGGGGAGAAAAACAAAACAACAAGAAAGCAGAAAAAAGACCAAAAGAACAAGCGTTCTGATAAAGTGCTTACGGAGCGTTTATAGCAAGTTCTGCAGACATGCGGTTGAGCGCTGATGTAGGGCACAAGCCCACAAGTCGTGTGGGGGTTTATCTCATTGATTAGAGGCTCACAGCAGGAAGATAGAGGGAAACATAGGTGAGCCTGGGCATAATACACTAATACCTCATGTACATAAATGATCCTAAAAAGCCTTTTTTTTTAAATAGTTTGATTCCATTTGTGTGGGTTTGTTCTGCCGGGCCGGACTGGATTCACAATTACAGACGTTTTTTCGGTGTTCCCTCCTAAACTGTGGCCTGTCGGCGCTTTAACGATGAATCTGGTGATGCTCTATATTTTTCTTATCGTCAACAAATTTCATAAAAAGACCAAAACCAGCAAGTGAATTCATCCTACGAACAAGTTTTTTTACCCAAAGCTTGATATATCTTATTCCTCTCTGTGGCTCTCAGGCCCGTCCCAGAGTCAGAATAACGGAGGGTTTTCCTGTTTTTGCCATTCAGCCATTGTGTGGATGCAGGATTACGTTAGCTAAACCCACAGGTGCAGTGATTTTTATGAGGAAGTATTCTAGAGGTCTGTATCTTTTCATCTTTTTTTGATCATATGACATTTTTAGATGTTTATTCACTACAAGTTAAATGGTGTGCTGCATTCATCCACACATCCTCACTAAATAAGTGGTGCTAAAGGTGATATCAGGATCACTTGCGGGGTTAGTTGGTGAACTACTGACAGCTAACTGTTAGCATATTAACGGACGATTGATGACACATTGAACTGAATTCAAATGCATTGTTGTGTTCAGTGCTTTGTTTGTGTTTTTATATTGGGTTAGGGTACTAATCAGTAACAGAACATGATAAACATCTAAGTGCAGAACAGAAAGTTCAAAAGTCTGAAAAAGGATTTTTGGCACCCATTTAACAAGGCACCATCTTGGTATTATAATTTATAAATTTAATATAATTTTGAAATAAATGTGAAAGGCTCATTAAGAGCCAGTGTCTGGTTTGTTCCTTCTGGGATACTGTAGAAACATGGTGCTTAAACATGGCGGCACCACTGTTCCCAAACGTGCACTATTAATAAAAATTTTTACTACAGTTTGAGGAACGTTGGTTAAAAAACTACAGCGCCCAGCTGTTTTAGGACCTTTTCTTAAAAATAGATGTGTTCATGATCGATTTTTAAAGATGTTGATCTTTATTAGGGACCTCTGTTACAGGGCTGAGAGCCACAGACAGGAAGTCAGACAGTATTTAGAGACACACTAACAGAGAGTTGGTTTTGGTGTTTTCATGGCATTTGATGACAATAAGAAAAATAGAGTTTTGACAGCCTTGTGCGTTAAACACAGAGCGACCGAGAAGTTCTCATTTGTCCAAACCCTTTCCTCTTCCTCTCTCTAGTCAGAAGAATTTGTTTAGCTCTCTACTCACAAAGATGGAGTAAAGAAGAAAGAGGTATAAAACAAAAGGGTAATGGCCCATCCTATAGACGAGGTGTTTGTCTGCTTTAAAGCCATGAGATGCTATTAATAAAACAGCAGAAGCTGTCACAGTGCACGCTTCTTCCTAGACAGGACAGCAGTGAGAAGGCTAATGTGATCACAGCATCGGGCCCCGTGATGCACAATAGAAACTATCCCTCTTCTAAACAAATAAGCTGAATGATGAACACCGGAGTTAACAGATCACAACAAAATGCCAATAGAAAGACAAAGAGGAAATATTTTAATGACTCCTCTCAGTAAACAATAGGCCCTCCGCCTCCTTCATCTCCCCGCTCTGCACCCCCCACCTGTCCTCTCCTCTTTACTCTCATCTCTCTCTCCTTCTCCTCCACCTGTCTGTTCTTGCAGGCTGCCACTGACTGCCGGAGACGCCGCCGTGCGATGAGCTCTGACTGCGAGCTCGGATGGGTTTGGGGACGCTGGGCCGTTGTGACAAGTGCTATCCCGGCCCTGCCTCGGCCCCCGTCTCCGCGGTGACGCCAAGTTTGTGGTGACTGGTCTCCATGGTGACAGGGCTGTCAGAGGCTGTTGGGCTAGTAAGAGAGGAAACACCTGCCTGTTACCTAACTGGTGCTGGGAAGGGTTGAGGAGGTATAAATCACACTAACCAAATGAAGCAGATTATCCAAACTCCCTATAAATGCAGGAGAATACCAGATTATAAGAAACACATTCATTCCATGTGTTGGTAAACAGTGACAGAAATACTCTTCTTTACTCAAGTAAAACTAGTAGAACAGCAGGGGATAAAGAAGAGAAAAAACGACAGAAGGACAAAATGGAGTTGAGAGGGAGTAACAAAAGAAAGGGAAATCAAATTAAGGTGGAAAGGAACCAAAAAGCAAGAAAGGACAGAGAAAGGATGGTGACAAGTCAACAACAGATAGAAGAGGAAAGAAATAAAACCAAAAATGAAATCACAAGGGTGAAATCAAGAAAGGAAGGAAAAAAGTTAAGCTGGATGAAGACAAGAAAAGATTTTCACAATAAAAGCAATTTTTATGTATTTCATGCTGAATCTATCCTGTTACTCAAGCCGTCAGATAAATGTGGTGAAGTAAAAAGTAGAAGGTGGAAACATTTGTAATATTTATGTACATAACATCTATATAAAGAACCAAATTGCTTCAAAATTACAGGAAAAAGCATATGATCTTAAACTTCCAGCATCCAAACTCACTACAGCTTCATATTTTGAAGCGGAGGGCTACTGATGGCAGTATCTGATGAGTTGGGAACAGTTTTTGTTGTTTCACATGAGATTGTTTCCCCCTCGCTCAGTTGGAAACAGTTGATGTATTCTTTATTCTTGGATTTCCATTAGCTGCCACTAAGGTAGCTGTTACTCTTCCTCGGGGGCCACAAACAACAAAACATCCATATAAAACAGAATTAATTTTGCAACATTTAAATCAGAGCCTGTGCACAGTTGGTCTGTTATTGGGTCACAGTCAATTAAATATAATCAAATCACACCTACATGTGTTTTTTTCACTTTGATTGCACTTATTTAGTAATGAATATTAAATGTTATAGGAATATAACTTGCAAAGACACCAGCTTGAGCTCTTGCAGCTGTGGTGTGAAGTTGAAAAACGTCACACCTCCCATTTTGTTTAAAATGCAAAAATACAACTACCTGCTCGTACTTCCTCCGCTGTGTTCACACACTTTGCCACTTGACCTGTTATATATCTACAAAACCCAATCTCCGGCTGCCTTACCACACAGCTACATACACATACATGAACTGCAAACAGTCATCCAGCCTTTATATTATTCATTTAGCAGATATTCTGAACAGAATAGAAAGGGGCTAAGAGACTGTAAATTCAGCCTGATTGAGCACCAAATAAAATAAAAGGTGTCACCACAACGCCACCAGAGAACCATTAGATAAATGCAAAATAAAACCATAAGTGCCATAATCACCAGTGTGCAATTAAATATGAAATGAAAATGTCAGAGGAATAGACACCAAATGGCCATAACTGCTGTCTCATATCAGCATCGCCAGGCCGAAGCAGTAAAGCTCATGTTTGTTTGCTCCTCTCCATTTTACTGGTGTGTTTTTACGGTCAGGGCTCAATCATATACAGTATCTTAACGAGGAAGGTAATTAGACGGCCGGGCTGCAGGGATGATTTAGCCACACCAAAACATATCGAAGGAGAGTGATGGACTGTTGGAGGCTGGAGGAGAATACGGAAGAGAAAATCAGAGAAAGCGAGCGGGGAGGTCGATTGATCTGCGGGTCATAAACATCTTGGGGTCAGAATCATGAGCTTCTCTTTGGGTTAGTTAATACAATTAGTCTAGCTTTGCTCTGTGGCTTCATAAGCATAAACACCCCCTGCGGCCCTGTATTAATACACCAGGGGATATCTATGATAAATAAAGTCCAGAGCTGTGTGTGTGTGTGTGTGAACAAGCAGGTGGAGTAATGATTAGATTTCCATTAGTAAAAGGGGTAATAAACGCCCTGTGTGTGTATGTGCGTGTGTGTGTGCATGTGTGTGTGTGTGTGTGTGTGTGCATGTGCATATGGGACTGCTAATGTCCGTGTGTGTGTAGTAAGAGGTGAATTAAAAGCGCATTGACTATGTGGCAGCACATGCTATATATTAAGGCCAGGCACAGCCGGCCTGCCAGCAGCTCAAGCCAGAGGACCTATTCATCTTCTGCAGACCCTCCCCCCCTCCTCCCCTCGATAAAACCACGGCCCCCACACACCCACGTCCCACTCCACCTAAGCATAGACCCCTCCCCTCCGCGTACATAATCAAATTAATTAACATTCCTAAGATCTCACGCTCATTAATCTATACACAGTGGTCAGCGGAAAAAGGCAGTAAGTTTGGCCATGGCAGTGATCAGAGGAGTCAAAGAAAATTAAGTTGTTGTTTTTGTAGTTTTTTGTGATGTTGGGTCTCATATTTGTAGTTTTGTGACAAGGTTGACATGTTTGCTGTTTTGCAGTGGAATGGACGACCACATAATTGGGTTAAACTAAACATTTAGGAGGATTTATTGACAGAATGTAATATAATAGATATGTTCTCATTCAGTAAGTGAGTTTTCATCAGCTGAAAATAAGAATGGGACCATATTGAACCGCCATGTTTCTACAGTAGCCCTGAACGGACAAACCAAACACTGCAATATTTTGGTGTGTATGTTTTGGTGTTTATATATCTGTGTGTGATACTGCATGTTTACTGTACTTTGATCGTGTGCTGTTGAATCAACTCTGTTCTCTTGAATTTCCAAGACAAATTTCTCCCAAAGGACACAATAAAAACTAGTCTAATCTAATACTGGTTTTAGAAAGGGCCTTAAGAATCACAGTAGGTTCTTCTACACACTTGGATTGGGAGGGTGAGGTAAGGGGGTTGTAATCAGCAACTACACTGCTGTAGATGCCACTAAATCCCACACACTGGTCCTTTAACAACGCAACAGAAAAAGAATTAACTGTTAACACTCAGTATGTGCATGCATGGAGGTACACAAGCTTAATCAAGAATGAGACAGCCACAGGTAACAAGAAACTATAATATAATATTTACTATAAAGAGCATCCCTAGTTATGTTTAGGCAACAAAACTGATGACTTTTGGTTTCACATGGGAATCAAACAGTGGTCTCTCAAGTGTAATCCTGTGTTTGAACCAACCCTCTGATGATGAGGAACTTTCTGGCTCTTAATAGCATTGCACCTTCATACACTTTGTGTATGTTTCACATCTACCCGAGGCAAAGTGTGATACTTACACGGTATCATGGTTACATGCTAACTACACTGACTGGCAAAAAATAGTTAAGTGTAGTTTAGTTTACATATGTTTATAGTGATAGGGCAATATAATTACTATTTGTACACTTTCTCTGTCCTGTAAACAACATCACATATCCACAAACGACTCTCAGAAATCCAATGATTTTATTTCCTAAGATGAAGAAGCCATCTGTGGAAGGTGAAACAAAGAAACGAAAGCGGTCCTGTCTGTCTTGTCAGTCCTCTCCAGCTGTGGAGTTTATTTTGAAGCATAACTGTGTCTCACCTTTTCCGATTAATTAATATATGATACTGCGAGGATGCAGGAGCTGTACCTGCTAATGAATTCACTTGAGTGAGCTGTTGGAGATTGATTAATTCATGACAGGTAGTAGTTGATACCCTTGGCCCTAGGGCTCCCTTGTGGCCCCAATCCCACCTTCCCCTACCTCTTCCTAGACCTGTACCCCCTTCTTATCATGGTGGTGTTACACGCCTCCCCCTTCCCTCTACTCCTCTACCTGTCTTCGCTCCCTCTCGCTCCTCCGGGACTCCTCGTGACACAAAGGGAAACCGGTTTATTAATTAAAACTTCTGAGAATTAAACGGTGCATTTTCAGTGCGCTTCTCTTTCTCCCCTCCCCAGTTTGGTTTGTCAACCACCTGGGGTGTTGGCTTAAAAATTATATTTGGAATGATCAAAGTAACAAGAGAGGAGAAGACAAAAGTGAAATCAGAAGGGAAAGAAGGTGAGAAGAGAAAAAATTATGTTGGATGACGGAGCTGAAGAGTTTTTCCAGCTGCTGGAGTGGAGGCTCAGCCACAGAGGAGAGCCACTGTATTGATCCCTCTCCCCTCTCCTCTAACAAGGGAAGATTTGAACAGATTTCCCCTCCGTGTCTGGAGGAATACATCCCTTTCATCCTCCACACTTCTACCGTTTATCTCTCCACTCTTCCAAAGAGCACCTCCAATCCCTCCACCCCACCCCCAAAGCCTGCAAGAAGGGGGGGAAACCCTGTTTGTGAAGGCTTCAGTAAGCCTCCCAGTGCACATACACACACACCTCTTACATGCTGGCACACACACTGATGTTTGTGCTATACTTCTATACTTATGAGGACTCTTTTTGACACAATGCATGGCCTGTAGCTCATTACCACCTTTAACCTAATTCTGAGAGGGGGAACTATACCAAAGTCTTTTTACAGATCTTGGGAGTGCTGCTCCAGTGTGAGCTGTGTGAGATCTGACAAATTGCCTCAAGTGATGTAACTTGAGTCAGCGCCGGTTGGGGTTTGAAATAGGGAAAAAAAATCTGTTAGTGTGGAGTTAAACTCTGCTCATTTCTCCTTGAGGCTACATTAGCCGCTATTAGCACAACATTTACGAAACTCTCTGAACTATCAGTGGATGAGTTGCATTGTGGGTAATGTATGCAGAAAGAAGAGTGTAATCTGTGGAATACTCTTTTAACCGTAATACCAAACAGCCCATGGTTTCGTAATATACCCTCTCCCCTAAAATGTCAAAATGTCCACCACTTACTGTCACAAATTCCCTACATTTCTAAAATGTTCTCACTTGCCAAAATAAATTCTCATTTTCTAAAAACATGTCTAAATATGTCCCTCAGGGTTGTCCTGTAAAGCATCATTACCATCAAAATGTCACTGTTCTCTAAAAATGCTTTGCAAGCACATTCAAACACACAAATAATCCAAATGTCTTCACTTTCTAAAAATGTCCTCTGAAGTTATAAAACCTCAAAAAGAAAGACTACACTGACACAAACACATTAGTGTGTGTGGGTGTACACACACATTAAACAAAGGGCCTTTTCATATTAGGTATCATTGCTCGGTTTTACATGTTCTGTACCCGAGTACACTTACATCATCAACTACATGGCATTTGTTTATGTTGTTGCTAGAGTGTAAAATAAATCACAAGGGCCCATATGCTTACTGTTCATAATTTATCAGGAATGACCCTCCCCACCTGCCTTCCAGCTGTATCAGCCATGGTTGTGCAGTTCGGAGGATGAGCTCTACAGTTGAACATGCTCATGGTTTTGGTGGAGTTAAAACTCAACTACTGAATAAACAGAAAGGACATTATTACATTATAAAGTCATGCCAGGTTTCACTTTCATTTTCCTGAGGAGCTTTTACATCACACCTCTGAAGAGAGAGGAAAACTACATGGTGCAAACCCGGTGGCTCATTAGGTGAATAATGATCACATAATGAATGATGTTTTGGTACAGTTGTTTTCACACCTGATGACCGTTACCGGGACCACCTTTTCGAGTGGACCCGGGCATGGTACACAGTGTTTGCATTAATCAAATGAACTGCACTTTTATGGTCAGGTGTACTCAGATCCGGACTCGAGTCCCTGATGTTAAATCCTCCCTATCTTCTGCTACAAACTGATCCAGGTATCTGGAGTCTGAAACTGGAAAAATGTCTGGTTTGCTGAGAAGTGGACTAGAGAGCGCACACACACACACACACACACACAGTCAATATGGCTTAGCTGAAGTCTGGTAATATCCTTTTTCTGTTTGTCATCTCCATTAACGTGCTTTGTGGATGAGTGTATGCAATCAATTTAGGCCTATTTCCAGCGTGTCTGACTACCTGGTCACCGTGGCTGGACTGTGTGTGTTTTGGCGACGATGGGTGTAGTAGGTGGGTGTGTGTGTCGTTGGGGGGATGGAATCTCCCTTCACCAGGGGACGGCTTTGTGTCCCCCCCTCTCCCTCCCCTCCTCCACAGCCCCCCGGAGGAGGCAGCAGAGTCATTTGCTCGGTCTTATGATGTCGTCACGTGTGTTAGTGGCGAGTGGCGAGGCCCTCACGCCAATCCGGCCCTCCCACGCCCCCCGCTGTTCTGCGTCCCCCTGCCGCTCGCCTGCTCACTACCGCTTCCTCCCCCTGGCTCGTTGACCCCCCCCCCGACCCCCCCCAACTCCAACCCTCCCACACACAAAACCCTCTCCCCTCTCTCCGCCACCCTCCTACATCGCTCCAGGTGTCAGTGCGCGGGGAAGAGCTGCTGACGCAGGCGGGCAGAGGAAACAAGCTTACCTGCGGATAATCTCCTAAGAGAAATTTCAAGGGAAGAAATAAGAGAGTGAGAGAGGGTGGGAGACAGAGAGAGAGAGACAGAGACGAAGGCAGGAAGGATGGATGGGAGAGGAAACTTAGCAAAGTTTTTAGGTCCCATTGACTTGCTGCCCAAGCACTTCCTATTCTCCAAGCCAACTTCCCCTCCGTGTCAAGCACTTACTGCTCTCACATGCCCTCGAGCGCAGAGAGGGGGAGGGAGGACCAAGGAGGGGAGGAGAAGTCAAGGATACACGAAGAAGAACTTTAAAAACATTCAGAAAAGTGACATCGAATCTTCCTATCGAATAAACTCTCAGAGGAAAGACCGGAGAAAAATTATGCAGAAGAACAAATGTGAATTAACTGGTTTTTTGAGGCCTTTTAATGTCATAAACAAAAAACAGTGATATCAGAATTTTAACTGTGTGTTGCTGAACGTACTCCTGTCTCCTTTATCACAAAATAAGTTGTTCTGATAAACAGTGTTGAAGACCACAGAATTGTTGTTTTGTGAATTTCAAAGATATTATATGCCAGGGACCTGAAGAATGAGGTAATACAAGATATAATGAAACCATTTAAAATACAAAGCCATAAAAATATAGAGAAGTAGTTTTAAAGAGGGGTCCTCTCAGGAGGTTAACAGGGGGGTCCAGCAAAAGGGGATAATTTATTTTTACCTATATATATATATATATATATAAAGTTCCAGTCGGTAAGTGGCGACCCATGTGGCCCAGGGGTTTGAATCTGACCTGCGGCCCTTTTGCTGCAGTTTCATCCCTTTCTCTCCTGCCCCCCTTTTCTGTCATCTTTTGGCTCTTCTATCAAGTAAAGGCATAAAGGCCTAAAAATATAATAACTTTAAATATGCAATATTCATTAAATATAAGCCAGATAGTGTTATAATTTTCACACTGCTGTACTGTTTAACCTACCAGCCGACTCAAATTTCTCACACTGACCTCATATGATACACACAGTGCTGCTGGGTTCACGTTACTGATCAGTGAATCTACATTTTGGTTTACCCTGCATTTATTTTATTTTTAACTTTTTCCTAAATAAATAAGCATTAAACTTCTTAACCTTAGTCCTGTGTGGTATGTGAACAATTAATTAGAAACCTTTTTTAAAATAATTTTGGTTTGAAAATCTTGACTTAAAGCGGCAGTATGTTCATGTTTGTGGTCAAGCTCTGTAAAGCAACACTGAAAGAAAGGTAAGATAACGTTGGGTTTCAGGGTTCATATTTAGAAAATGTTTCAGGATTTTATTACGCTATTTTATTTAGAAAAATCTTTAAAACCCAACGCACCATAACTCCACTGGTATTGGCGATATATTCAACCTTCAAATAAAACACAGGGTTGAGCAACTGGAGACACGAGGGTTAATTACAGGTGGATAACTGAAGGTTAATCTAACTTTGTTGAGGTCACGTGTAAAAAATGGTTTTGTGTGTTTCCAATCACACTTTTGATTTATTTTTCTTTTAATGCATTTTAAAACAGTCTTGTGTGCTACATAATTGATTATTTGCGAATTGGCCCGATATTAAAAACTCAAATATCAATCAAAATATCTTGGATGATTTCATGTTTGGTGCACAACTCAATTTAGATTGAGGCTGAATAGAGTTTAGTTCCTTCTTTTGGTGAAAATGCTTTAAATATTATTAATAATCTTTAATAGTTTTCATATTTTTAATCCTCACCACATGATCCCTCTCATTTTCTATGCAATACCTTTTTTTTGTTCACGTTGTGTTGTTTTCCCTTTTATTTCTTGATAAATAAATCAATCCGCATTATATTTTATAATGGAGATTAATTTATTTTAAGTTACATCGTAGCACATGTTAATACCATAAGACCTGTCTCTCCTCACTCCTCTGCAAGCTGCGAAACATAAAAGATTTTCATAGTTTTTGAGGCTGGACATGCCGACCTAAACCTTTTGGCATTATGCCTACCTTACTTGACCAGGTTTTTATTCCTCTGCATGCTGTATGTAATGTTGAGAATTCAGAATAATGAATCTGACTTTGCATTAAGAGTTTCGTCCTCTGAAACCTTGAGGTGAAAACTGATGCCCAACGGTATAACTTGTAGTTGAGAGATTAAAAATCATCGTAATCAGACCAGTGAACCAGTGAGGTGTGGTATTTGTGTGTGTGTGTGTGTGTGTGTGTGTGTTTCGATCGTCTCTGCTGGGTTCTCTCATCTCTTTTAATCAAGCCCAACTTTTAATGAACTGTCTTTGTGCATCACTTTCCATTAGCACATTTACTCAATCAATATTTATCTTGTTATTCAAGCTATTAATGAATAATTATAATGTGTTGGTTGGATGGAAAGGAGTATGTGTCTGTTTGTGTGGTGTCTGCAATGTTGTGTGTCTGTGTGGTGGGTTGTTGTGGGGGGGGGGGGGTTGTAATTGCATAGGCATTTTCGCATTTTGTGTGTTTTTTTGCGTGTTTATTTGTTTCCCTGCATGTGTTTGTATGTATTTTTGCATGCATAATATTGCATGTATTGTAGCCTATTGTATGAGTGTGACTAAGTGTGTGTGTGTGTGTGTGTGTGTGTGTGTGTGCCTGCTGTCCTAAACCTTGAAGTCGCACAAAGATGCCTCCACAATTAACTTTGTCATTCCTGTTCAGCCCGAACCGTCAATAGCGATATCCGTCACTCAATCTTTATTCATCCCTACTTCTTTCCCATCATGCAGCAGTATGGCCGCAGAATGCACTGATTAGCCCTCTGACCATTTAATTAATTAGGCTCGGCACTTAATTATGACAAACTGCATTACTGCAGCGGCACGCCGGGGCTCAGGCAGGTTATGTTCGGTAACAATTTGATTTGAGTGAAAATGGGGAGCACTGATGGAGGAGGGGGGGTTTATTGAGCGGAAAGAGACATATGATGAGATTAACAATAATCAGAGCAGCGGGAATAGCCCATGACCAGCCGAGGAGGGGGGAGGGAGGGCAGGGAGGGTGAGTGAAGGGCTGAGATGGATCAAATTAGGTTTTTCTCTTCTCATTAGGATCTGGAGAGTAAAGTAATACTGAGGGAGTGCGTGTGTGTGTGTGTGTGTGTGTGTGTGTGCGTGTGTCTGTGTGGTCCGTTGAATGGGGATTTAATCTGCTCAGTGCGTCCGTATCTTTTTACTGAAGCTGAGATAATCATCTAATCTACATTATTCCTCTTCGCCTCTTTGTCGGTATAACGGTGAAAGATGACGATCATTTATTCAGAGGCGTTTTATTGGTCGTCCTTTTAGAGCTTCCAAAAGTCCGATTTTGAGATGGAGGAGGAGATGTTCACTCTGTACCCTGTAGATACCATTCTGCTTCCTCCATGCAGGTGCACTGATCATCAGTAAGAGTAACTCACTAAGATCCCTCACTGACTTCCCACCCAAGGACAAGACCAAGTCAGAGGTACCGCTACTGTTAATCAATTCCTAGGTCTTTGCGATGGTGGACAAGAATGTTTCCCCTGAGCTAGTTGGAGGACTCCACTGATAACATTGACCCGACTCTACAGGATTAAGATCTGGTCACACCAGAAAGGGGCACAGGAAAATTAATTCACTTACCTGTGTAAATGTGGTTCAATAAGAGCCTGGCGACAAAAGCCAGGAACATTCCCCAGGAACTAGGAACCTTTTTTTTCCACCACAGGAACGAGGCTCAAAATTTTTTCTTTTTTTTTACATTATTTGATCCCCACAAACGTCCCTGCTCAGGAAGTAGTACTTTCCAAAAGTAAAGGAGCTCTCTGATTGGTCGAGTACTTGCAGCATTTTATTTTATTTTAAAAAGTCTAATCACCTAAATGGAATGCAGCCATCATTAATGTCACTAATCCCACCTGTGCTTTTCCTGGTTTGACAACTCAAATGTTTGCTGTGAAAAGGCTCTATAAGCGCGACAGACAAAAAGCTAGGTGGCTATATCAGAAATTAGGCTCTTGTCACACAACTGCCTCCAAACCATTCACTTTATTATTTTTACCCTGAGAGAGGAGGTTCAAAGTGGATGTCATTCTTCTCTTTTGGACTCTCCGTTCAATCAAAGATCAGCTCTCTTAAGACGGTTTGCTATTGTTCAATGGCACAATTTTCTGTGTCAAAGTTCACCAAAGCTAAACTTGACACAAAATACTATAATTTAATGCTGATTTCACCCCTGCAAACAAATTTGCTGATTCTGGCGATTCTATTTAAGTGAACTGATTTTGTGCTTTTAGCTTCTCATTTTTTGAGTCCTCTAAGCTCACATATTCTGTATGGTTGTGTCTCACAGCTCTCATTGACCTCCCCATATACTAGCACAACAGCAACCATTGTTGTTCAGCTAAGGTATGTTATTAAATAAATAATGATGATAAATACAAATGAGAAGCTGCTGAAATGATAATCATCTGAGCTACTTTTATGGTACAAGTGGAAAAAAATATGTAAAAATACCATCAAATGATAATCGGCGTGCTTTTTTTCCTTTGTATTTTTTTTTTTTTACAGTTATACTCCTATTGGTTTGTTTGCTGTTTCTCCAAAATATCATATAAAAATCAATATATTGTATTCTTTTCATGTTTCCCATTTGGTAGACTGGTTAGTGTGGATGTTTGAAGCTCAAATAATGGAGGACCAGTATGATATGTTATAGGATCATAAATATCATACTTTTGTACTCTTATGCGTTTCATATCCATATTTCCCTGACCAAACGTCCTGTCGTAAAGCTGTTAGAAGCTGTTTGAGGAGGGTATTTAAAAGGATGAACTCTCATTCAGATACAGTGTGCACACTCTTACATCAGCCCTCTGTGCTGTATACCCTGCAGCCACAACACAATATGATAATGCCCATGTGAATGGCGAGGGGAGTGGGTATGGTAAAATGATAAATTATGATAAATAAGGCCATAGCATAGGCATGAAGGAGGGGAAATCACCAGCCTAATGCACCATGGTGTGTGTCTGTGTGTGTGCGCCTCTGTGTGTGCGCCTGTGTGTGTGTGTGTATGTGTGTGTGTGTGTCCTGGCGAGGACTGAGCGTCCCTACATCACAGGCCAGGGCCGATGACAAAAGGAAACAGATTGGATAGAGAGTGAGGGGTGTGCCTGGAGGGAAGGAGAGATGGACAGAATGAGGGAGGAATGAAGGGAGGAGGGGGATGAAAAGGCCGTCTCCCAGACACATATATTAACCCCTGACTCCCCCCGACACCGGGAGTCTGATCCCTTTAGCTCGCTCAGCGCAGATTTAGCGTAGCAGGGCCTCCTAACAGGGCGACAATATTAGCTTGATGCTGCCAGAGAGTGATAACATGCCCACAACATTGCACCAACACTGACACAACCTCGCCCGGAAGTGACTTTACTCGTCTCGTCGTTTTATTTAATTTTTTGTTTTTTTTACTTTCATAGGCCAAAATAAAAAAAGAAACAACAACACACATCTCAGCTGTGCTGTAGCTAAAACCTGCTCAGTGGTTGGAGTGTAAAAACCTGCTGAAGAATAGAGATATTAAACACACTCTCTGGGAGTCGCTATGGCAATCAACAACAAATCGATCAATCCCATTGGACACGCTGATGCTCGAGCTAACGCTCCATGTCCCCATTGACCGGCTCACACCACACACACAGATCCCACAGCCATCGCTGCTTGTCCTGTGTGTGTACAACAGTTATTAATAAAAACACACAATTCCTGCTGTATATTAGCACAAACACACTGCAGGTTTGTGAGAAAAGTTTCAGTTTTGTCAACAGTTCTGACTGTGGAAGAGAAAAGGTATGATTTTCTTGCAATACCAAAATACTATGTCCACAAAATAGAATTAAATAGGTGCATCAGTGGAGAGATGCAAATGCGATTTTGTATTAAATATAATGGGAAAATGAACCTAGGTAATGTTGCTTAGAAAAAGACTAAAGCAAATAACTGATTATCAAATAAGTTGCCAGTTAATCTTCTGCCAATTAACTTATCAATTAATCAACTCATTTCAGCTCTAAAGCACTTACTGTAAGTCAATTTGGACCAACACAACTGCCAAATGAATGGATTCAGAATCAGCTTTATTGCCAAGTATCTTTTCACATACAAGGAATTTACCTTGGTAATAAACACAGTAAGAGGAAAAATATAAAGATGAAAGCAAGTACTACGAATCAAGAATGGTAAACAAACTGAAAATTGACAATATCATATGAAAACTTATTTTAAAAACAATATAACATGTACAATTTGACAATGTGGACGCTGTATAGTTTGTGCAGGAATGTGCAAATGATCACATTAAGTGTAAAGAATATTTGCAATGTGCAAGATGATGTGCAATGTCATTTAATGTATCTGCTGCACATACAGTGTCGATACACAGCTCTCAACACCCGACAGATATCACAGCTGTCACTCACACACGCCGCTGTGATGATAGCTCATACAGTATTGGTACAGTGAACTGATATGTTTGGTGCGGGTGTAATTTGTGTGGTGAACCCCCTCTCTCTCTCCCGCTCTCTCCCCCTCCTCACAGTGTGGTTTGGTTCCCTCCCTCAGGACTAGAGTTCAGACACATAATCCACCCCGCTAATTGGCCCCCAATGCCACTGTAGTGACTCAGGTACACAGAAATACATACTCACACTACACACACGGAGGTACTGTAGATGAACGATCACACACACACACTCACACACACATATATACACAAAAGGCAAGAGAGAGTAAAAAAGTAGAAATGTAAACTGCAGTTTGAAATATTGGAAATAGAATTGTATATACGGGAATGCCATCATTCTGTTCTTCTTCAGTTCTTCATTTGTTAATTAGCATAAAAATATACTTAAAGTATCACAATTTAAAAGTACTCATTATGCAGAATTGCCAATTTGAGAATAATATATATTTTATTATTGGATTATAATTATTGACGCATTAATATGAAAGCATCATTAATGTTGGAGCTGGTATATATATATATCTATAATAATACATAATTTATTAGCGGATTTGTATTAATCTGGATCTGCAGGCTGCAGTGACTACAGATGTCAGTTAAATGTAGTAACAAGTACAATATTTGTATAAAGTGGAGCTACTCAAGTAAAGTACAAGTACCTCAAAATTGGACTTATGTAAATTTCTTGAGTTAGTTACATTTCATCACTGCTTTTTGGTACCTGAGTTTGGCACAAATTCCAAACTGTGAAGTAGCTAAAGTCTAGACAAACGTAGTTTTGTTTACTTATTGTTAGATCAGATAGTTTTCATTTTTGTCTTTTATTTAGGCCCAATGAATGCAGCCTGTCTCAACGTAGAGACAGCTCTTCCTAAGCCATCCTAATCTTGATGGTGTTGCACTCAAATTTGTCCCAACGGCTTTGCTGACCCAGGTTGTCCAACAATATACCAAAAGAAGGTTTTTCTGCACAGAGAAAAGATGCAAAGTAACAGAATAAATGTACTACTACATATAAGGCTCTTTGTAATCACCAACATTAGTAACTGTAACTGGATTACATATTTTTTCTCATTAACTGTAACTAATTCCAATTACATTCATTCTGTACAAAATGTCATTTCTGCTGCTAGACAAATTTCAATGATGTGGTGAAGTAGCGTGGGAGTTGTTATCTTCACCATCATTGTTGTCATTGCAGTCAGCTACTCCCAATTAGGATTCCTTCAGTGTTCATCCTTCAAGACGTTTCTACCAGGAGCCAAATTTTCCACAGATATCCTCTCCAAAACAGAAACAGTGATTAAAACCAATAAAAAGACTGAATAAAGCAGTTCCACCTTAAAAATCACTGCTTCTCCCACGCAGTTGGACAGACAAAGGAGATTGAAAGCATTATTAGCTGTGTAAAGACACAGAGTCACATGGTGTCTCTCTCCCTCTGCCTGTGTTGTATCGCAGCCTCCTCGTGTGGTTTGTTTTTCATAGCCGGTCTGCTCCGACTGAAACTGCTGTTTTATCATCTACGTCTGTGAATTAAGGATTTTTTCCACCAAAC
>NW_023339674.1:1819355-1830651 GCF_004916995.1 Morone saxatilis
AAACCAGAGTTGGTGATTGTTGGAAACACTAACAGAGAAGTGAGTTTGCTTCTGTTTCATTCTCTTCAAATTAAGTTTTGATGTTAGGGTAATCTGGAGGTAAAATTAGTGCTTTTGTCTCTGGAGAGTGGTAAGTGCTAGATACATTATACGGCTGTTTCTGGTTGGATAAAAGGTATATCCCTGTAGGGATCCTTTCCATAATGTTGTCAGACACTAAAAATAACAATCCGAAACAGTGACAAAAACAGGAACTTTTAGTAGGCGTACGTTGGCGAGTGCATTTGTCCCCAAGGATTAACTAATGTTATGTTTTATCTTGACCAAACCAGCATTAGTGGATGTTGTAAAGACAGTGGAAAGAAAGAAAAAGACAGTTTTAGTGAGTTCTAATTTGTTTCTGTCCAGTTTGACGTGTTTTCGCATTATCTGTGAGGTGAAATTGTTTTGTCAATGGAGTCCAGTGGGCTGTAGCACCCATTTGTTTTAGTCTGGGTGCCCTAGTACAATATCTAGTGACAGTGGATTTCATATATTATTTAAACCAAAAAAAGAATACAGGACCTTTGCTTGCAGCTGATTGTGTTTTACATTGTTATATCTCTGCTTATAGTGCTCATGTAGCATTGAATTATAATAGGACTATTTATAATTTAACAATGAGAAGCTCCTGTAATCTAAACTGTGTGTGACTTACTCTTATTATCCTCTTTAATCTTCTCTGTTTCAGCCTGTCCCTAAGAAAACAGCCATGAACAATGCCTGTACAGTAACCAGTGTATGTTGAGAGTGTGCTGTGTGTGTGTGTTTGCACATCTGTGCATTTAGCACTCATGTTGCAAACTTGCCTCCTCAGCAAGAGCAGCTTCATGTAGAACTAGAAAAGTAGAAATACATGCAGACAAACAAAATTGTGTGTTTGTGTGTGCGTTCTCATGTGTAGAGCATGAAGAAGAGCAGGCGATAGGTATTTACCAGCTGACCAGTGTCTCGCTGACAGATTGAGATTGGAGCGCTTTCGGCACATGGAGGATTTATGGGCGCTTTGACGCCGCTTTCCTCCTAAATTACAGCCGGGCCAGGAACAATGAGATGGCCTGGGAATCAGGCCCGATGCTCTGAACCTCCCCTGGGGTTAACAGTCCCTGACTCAACCCTATGCACTCCATTTTACACCCCCAACTAGCAGATCATCCTCTTTTCCAGCTCAGAGAGAAGGGAGGAGGAGAGAACAATCCAGTGCAAGAAAATGGCTTTCAAATATAAAATTTTTCTCCTTGCATAGAGAGATATAAATCAGTTTGTATTCATTTATAAAGAAAGGCAACAATTTCCCTTTCTCTGTGATTCAAACTATGAAGAGAGAATTATACGTTTCCATGATTATTATCATAATTTCTCCAGATTTCCATCCTCCTGCTGCCCTCACTCTGTGGAGGACTGTTAATGTTCTCCCCCCTGCTGGGCTGGAGATGGGCCACCTACATCGATTTCACACCCAAATCACAGATAAAGAGGAAGAAATCAGCTGGTCCACTGTCATATGTGATTGTGTGTTTGGTGTCTGTGTGCAAATAAAACCTCTGTGAACAAAAAGTGCACTGAAGTAGAAGTGGATTTAGTAGCCCGATGAAAGGTATGAAAAAGAGTGCATTTAAATTATGCACTCTTATGTAAATGGTTTGCATATGGAGTACAGACATGCAGTAATTCACTGTTCAAAGGTTAAACTGTTATGGCCAATTATATGATTTCATTTGCTTAAGTGGTATTAGCATATATATCTAGTTATATGTGTCTCTACAAGAGTAGGCAGACCGTATTTCTGGTTACTTATTTGATAACGAATCAAGATTAATTTATCTCACGTGTGGAAAAGAAGTCACAGGAGGTAGAGGTCCTCTTGGTTCCTAGTAACCAAGATTCAATCCGGGACATGAGTCAGGTCACGTCTAATTATATTCAGTCAAATGGGGTCTGAATAGGGGTCCAGGTGGCTGTCACATAGGTATTAATATGTTTGATACTGTACCTGAATGGATAAGAGTGGACTTAGTGCACCACCTGACTTCAACGGCACATCTAAACATTACACCATATGGTCACATCCCGAAATGACACTAAAGGGGAAACTAGAGCGTCCTAGCTTGAAGTGTAGGGCCACTGACCAAGCTGCCATATTTAGAAGAGGACTGCCCATGCCTTTTCACGCACACACACACACACACACACACTGATGGTAACAAGCTACCATGCAAGGTGCTGGCGATTTGGGGGTTCATTGTCTTGCCCAAAGACACTCTGGGGATGAAACCACAAACCCTGGACGACATGCTCTACTTCCAGAGCCGCAGGATGTGAACTGTGACTGCAGGTGCTTTTTACTTGGTAAAGGACGTAAGCAAACGGACACAGGTGTTTTGATTTGTCTGTTTTTAGTTTACTTTTACAGAACATTAACATATTCCATCCAGATCCTACCATTACCCATAACTCCCTACAGATATACACATCTGTCTTTACAATAGTACAACTATGGCCTGTTGGTCTTCTCCCTTTATTTGGGCCTGTTCTAGTTCGGTCCTTGAGGCCCCTTTTTTTAAATCAATATGTGCATGCCAGGTTCTGGTATTTGTTCCCTGAGTCTGTTTTGAGTCATGAGTGGGCAAACAGCTAGAAATAGATTGCAATAAAACACTGTAAAAATTTGACAAAGCAGAACCAAATTTTATAGCCGGCAGGGTGGCCTTATACACACTGATCAACTATCCAAAATATTACAAAGAGAGGATCGGGGGGAGAAGAGGGAGAAATGATATCGCCTTAAACAAAGAAAGGGTAAAGAAGAAAAGAGATTCAGTCAAAAACAGCAAGGAAAAAAGAGAGAGAGTAGGGTAGCACAGAGGTCAGTGGTGGAGGAGTGAGCGAGGAAGGGGCTGTGGTTGGTGTGTGTGTCCGTGTGTGTGTGTGTTCGGGGGGGCAGGTTGTTTATGGCGATCTTGTCACGTTTCGTCTCTCTGGGACAATCAGGAGATTAAGTGTTGAGGAGTGGCTGGGGAGCGGCTGCAGTCACATGCCATTACTCACTCCCTGCATCACAATTAGTGCAAATGGCGCATTACAGGGAAATTATCATCAATATGATATTAAGAGACGCTGGCTAAACCAATCAGGGGAAAAGTGCTTATCCACTGGTAACCAAAGATGACTCTGAGGCGGCAGCACACGGAGGTGACACTGACATAGCTTCTGAGACAGACGTCCAGAGATCAAGAGCGTAAACAAACTAAAGAGAACTCAGAGGAAACGTACCTCTGCCAGTACTGCTTGATCCAAGACACAATGAGGATGTGTGTGTGTGATCTGATTGGCCAAACAATCTCTGGAGGTGATCAGAGACGCATTGTGACCACATCGTCCACATACAAAAACTAGGCAGTCAGAAATACCTTTTCTCCAGACCAGTGTTGTGCATGAATACGCTAAAAGAGCACCGTTCATTGAACATGCTCATGTTTGTGGTGAACTGAATGTAACTTTATACGTTTGCAGCGTTTCAACATCATTAACTTTCTCACGCACTGAACACATGAAGAGAGGTAGCTCAAGGAAACGATGCCAGGCAGAGCTTTAGTTTCACCTTCCAGCTGAGCTATTACATCAGTGTACCGAAGAGAGAGAAACAAATCCGGAAGCTATCTCAGAGACGGTTCAGAAAGTTATTATCAGATTTCAATGTGGACACTGGAGACACATACTAATACCAGGTGTAAATGTATTCAGGTTAATTATATTTATTTTCTTATGGCTGAGGATGTAAAACTCGTATGTCAGATGTACTGCGGATTTATAGCCTTTTAAACCTTATTAATTATCTTTTTGGGCCACTTGGGGGCAGCACAACAACTTGTAAAGATGGCACTGACATATTACTTATAAAGTTGATATGGCAGACTTGGTAGCACACAGTTGCGTATTGTACTTTCCTTTTAGCTCTCTTTTGGTTTTCACTTTGTCTGTGTGCCATTTGGTGCCGAGCGGGCAATATACTGTGGGTGAATCAGTGTATAATCACCTGAAAATAAGAATCGCTGTGTTTTTTGTTGCCTTAGAGTTAGACCGCCATGTTTCTTTTGGAAGGCGAGCATTATTTAGCTGCTAAATCCTACACACTGGTCCTTTAACAGTGTTTGCTGTTATATTCTTACCTATTCAAATGATCAAATAAGTATTTAAAAAATAAGCTAACATAGCTAATACAGTTTTTGCCCATGCAAAATTTGGCGATGATTAATTCATATTGTCAATTCTGTATTTGTCTTGAACAAAGAACATCAGGGGGAAAATGTTTCCTTCTACGGCGGAAAAATCCCCCAAAATTAAAACTTGCCATTATATTTGCAAAGTAGGTGTCGCTCTTCCTCTGTGATGAAGGACTGTAGTTGGTGTCAACCTGATGAAGACTCTGTGAGGTCGAAACCGGTCAGCGTTTTAAACCATAAATACGGCCGAATAAATAGAATCCTCTACTATAACTTTTCTGCTTGCTCTGTCTAAAATTTATTTTTGGTGTCAAATATATTTTTGTTCCTCTTTGGGTTTAAAAGGTGTCGAGAAACTATGTGTTTATCGCTAAAAAATCAATCAGCCCGTGTTACATGACTCTCATTAACAGCAGCCCGGGGCAAATTTTCCTGTAAGACTTGTGTCGAGGTGCCTCCCGTGGCGTTTGCCTTCAGTTCGGGACATCATCTCACACTTTCTGATGAAATAGTGCTGCAACTAGGGATTATCTTTGTCAGAATTAACCTCTGCATTTCCTTTTTTCCACTCTGGAAAAAAAACACAGCCTTAGTAATAAAGACCGAAACCCTGGGGAACATCTCTGTCCCTCTCGTCAGTCCTGGCAGTGACAAAAGTAGTGTCAGGTAACTTTCAGGTTTATTTATATGACGAAATGTACAGCAACTCCACACGTCAGTCAGGGTAAAAATTAAATCTGTGACCAGGCTGGGGCTGGCATCCAGATGAATGATGATGGAATTTACAAGAGACCAATATAGGGACACAAAATCTCACTCTTTTCTGTTTCCTGATAAGACAGTGAAGAATAAAATGCTTACTTTGCCTCTTTTTTTTTTGGCGAATCACCTTCGGTCACCTCACAGAATAAGAGAGACGACTGCAAATCCTCCAGTTCTAATATCAGCTGTAATTCTCCACTCCTGCGCTCATTCCCCTCACTTCTCCTCCCTCCACGCCATCCCTCTCTCCTTCATTACTTCTCCATATGTAGATAGCCGCACATTATTATTTCCCTGCCTTATTTTGCTGACACAACACAAGCCAAATGAAGTGAGATATACGGCCAGGCTTATTGGCGGAGATGGCCAATCCCTTCTGGCCAAAACCATTAACAAAATGGACCACACTTTGTCTCCTGGTGGTTTTCAAATTGTCGTGTGTTGGGGAGAAGGAGGCTATTTTTAGAGCTTAATCACATGTAGAAAATAAACAACAAATCAACTCAACTTTCAGCTGTCCAGAGATTCCTGCAGGCAGTCTGTGAAAATAAATACAACTGGACACTAAAACCTGGATCCCATATGCAGCCCATAATGACTGTACTGTGACAGTACATAACTAAACACCAAACAAGTCAATTAAGGCAATTAACTGAATTAATTGAATTAGTTCAAAGGTCCAATCAACTGCTGACAATATATTGACACACATAGTAATCTACTGTATTATTGAAAAACATATACATACTTTAAAGTATTCGTGTCAACAGTTAGTACACCTGGGTCTGAATTAGGGATGCAGGATAATTATTGGGACGGATAAATTATTGGCTGATAATGGGAAATTTACATGATTATAAACTGTCAGGATAATTAAATTACATCTGATGAATTATCGGTTATATAATAAAAATAATAGTAATTTATTTTAAATTCTTATGTAAAGAGATTGATAGGCTTTATGTTCTATGAACATTTAAAGGATTAACTGTTGTTTGTTTGTGTTGTGCTAGATTAGAGAACTATGAAACATTAAATAATCCATCTTTGCTCACTACATCTTAACCTTTCTTACCCTCAGGTGTGTAAAAAATACAGGTTATAAACTTCTTTTAAATACAAAAATGCAAAATGATCTGTTATGTTATTGGTACCATGACAATTAGGAAATTAGGTATTAAAAAGGTATTAAAAAATCATCCCAGGTCTAAATGACTAAATGGTATTAGGAATCCTGTGGGTTTTTTGTTTTTTCCTTTACTGGTTAGGCGGATAGGAATTAGTGTTAGTGTGATACAGAGGTCGCTGGCTGGAACTGACGAAGTTGGCGTGGTCATGCGCTAGCTTAGTTTACCGTCAACCTGGTAGCAACCTAAGGAAAAGCTAGCACAAGTCAGCCACTATAGCCACACATGCTGGCTTGTTATCTACCAGTTAGCTAACAGGACTGTAAGTTAACAGCAGTTTACTCTCCAGTAGTGCAGCGTGATATAAAACTATTCCCTCAAAGGTCAGCACAGTCTAGATGGTTTCCTATTGGTCAGTGGTGCAAATGTCAATATTTACCGAAGATGAACTACGCAAAAGATTTATTTCACCTCCACAAGTGTGAAGTGCTCATTTGACTTGGCTCTACTTCCTGAACCTGTAATAGAAAAGTTTTTACTTATTTGAATTCTATTGATTTAGTACAGTCTAGACCTGCTCTGTATGAAACGTGTTCTGACATAACTTCTGTTTTGTATAATTTGGTGCTACACAAATACTGAATTGAAGATTGAATTATAAGCAGAGTCCATTTTTTTCCAAGCATTTATGTAAATTCCAACCAATGTATAATTTGAAGAATGACATCTTTAAACCTGTTGTTTTCCATACTTACATACGCTGCCATGACCCTTGAACACATTGCTGCCGAATTTAAATGGCGCGATCCTGTCACATGTGATGGTATCACCTAATAGGTTGCGCTACAGCAGCATGACTCGCTTAAAAGTTTGCACAGTTCATCGAAGTACAAAACCTTATTCGCATGCAGCATTTAAGTATTGTCCAAAAATCACAGCCACTATCAACCAGTCAATATAATTATTTAACACTGTGTGTATTTTGGTGCATTTCCAGATCCAGATAAAAAAATAAAACATTTCTAAACATTTCTGTTGTTAAGAGACCACATTCAGAGGATTGTGTAGCCTCGGTGGAGGTATGTGCTCTCTGGACTTTCTAGTTTGGAATTAGAGTTTGCTGTGAGTGTGTGTGTGTGTGTGTGTGTGCAGGCAGGTACAGTATAAACAGTGTGGGCATGTGTGTGTGTGAGAGAGAGAGAGAGAGAGAGAGGGAGGACGAGAGACAGCCAGCGTGGGTCTAGGTGTGGTACGGCTGGCCCGGCTCATTTCACAGCTGTATAGGGATTAGGTGGTGGAGTGCGGTGGGGTAAGCTGTCTCTTTTATCTCATTCAAACATGTTGCTAATTCAGCAGAGAGCGGCTGCCGCGGGAGCCTGTGCCACTAAGCGCTGTATCATTCTCCCTGCCGTGAATAAACTGCTAGTCCTAATCCCCAATCAGCCGCCGTGACACGGATTATCACCCGCGACAAGCACAGCGACCCAGCAGAGAGAAGGGGAGAGGAGAGGAAGAGGAAGAGGAAGAGGAGGAGGAGAGGAGAGGAGAGGAGAGGAGAAAAAAGGTGAGGAGGGAAGAGGAAAGGAGAGGAAGATGAGATACAGAAGAGGGGGGAGGAGGGAAAGGAGACAAGAGGACAAGAAGGAGAGGAGAGGAGAAAAGAGGAGATGAGAGGATGAAAAGGAGAGGAAGAAAAAAAAGTGAAGAGGGGAGGAGAGGAGATATGATGAAGCAAAGGAGACAAGCAGAGAGGAGAGGAGTTGAAGAAGGAACGGAGATTAGGGTTAGGGGAGGAGAGAGGATGCAATGAAACAAAGAGGGGAAGCAAAAGATGGGAGGGAGAGGATTTAAAGAAGGAGAGGAAGAGAGAAAGGAGGGAATGGGAGGAAGGAGAGGAAGCAAGAGGAGAAGAAAAAGGAAAGGATATGAGGGTAAGGAAGAGAAGAACAGAAAAGGTGGGAAGAGAAAGAGAGGAGAGAAGAAAGAAGTTGAAGGAGATGAGAAGAGGAAAGAGAGGAAGACAAGAGAACAGAAGAGAGGGGAGGAAGGTGAGAAGTCAAGAGGATAAGAGGGAGAGAAGAGGAGGGGAAGAGAAAGAAGAAAGAAGAAAGAAGAGGTGAGGGGAAGAGATGTGACAAAGCAGAGGAGACAAGAGGAGAGGAAGAAGGAATGGGAGAAGTAAAGGAAATAAGGGAAGAGGAGAAGAGGAAAAGAGAAGATGGAAACAAGGAAGGAAGAGGAGAAGGAAAAGATGGGAAGAAGTAAAGAAGAGGAAGAGAGCTGTTATGAAGGAAGGGAGGCAAGAGGAGAGAAAAGAAATGGAAGAAGGAAAGGTGATGATTAGGAGAGAAAAGGAAAAGGGGTTGGAAACAAGGAAAAGAGGAAAAAAGGAAAATGTGGGACAGGAGGGGGAGGAACAGAGTCAAGGAGAGAATATGAGAAAGAAGTTGAGGAGAGAAGAGGAAGGATAAAGAAAAAGAAAAGACAGAAGGGAGGGGAGGAAGGAGACCAACAAGACAAAAAAGATGAGAGTAAAAGGGGAGGAAAGAAGAGAATGGGGGAGGAGGGGAAGATAGAGCAAAAAGGAGGGAGAGGAAGTAAGACAAGAGTCCAAAATAAAGAGGAGACAAAAAAGGAGGGAAGAGGAAAGTAAAATTGAAGATGGGTGAGGAAGAACGAAAATAAGAAGGAAAGGAGTTCAGAGAACAAGATGGAAAGAAGGTGTGGAGAAAGAAGAGAACAGATGACCTGAGGTGAGGAAGACTGATATAATTGAAAACAGGAGAGGGAAGGAAAGAGAAAAAGGAGGAGAGGAGACAAGACGAAGAGACGAGAGGATGTAAAGAAGGAGAGTGGGGGATGAGGAGAAGAGGAAGGACATGTGAAAGAAAGAGAGCAGATGAGACAACAGGCTATGAAGAGGAGAGAAGGAGGTATAGGGGTGAGGATAAGAGGTAAGGATAAGAAAGTAAAAGCGGATGAAGGAGGTGGAACTGAGGCGAGAGAGACACTGAATTTTCCTGAACTTTTCTCACAGAGAAGGCTCCCGAATGCCTCACGATGCATCACCATGGTTTCAGTTTGTGTGTTCCTGTCCTCCCTGTTGTCTTTCCTGCGTGTGTGTTTGTGTTCATGTGTTTATCCGCAGATTGAATCTGGCCCACAGGGCTACAGTACGCACACACGGGACCCGGAGGTTCAAACAAGACCCCAGAGAGACCGGGGCCCTTTTTACATCTGCTAACAGCTCTGCCTCCAGCACAGCGTCCCTCTCCCTCTGTGTGTGTTTACTCCTCAGCTAATTGAGATCTAATTGCTGTAACACGGAGTAAAGCCCAAGCCCAAGCCGTCACCGGGGAAATATCGCTAACAGCCAGCTCCTCCCGCAGGGGATTGTGGGTAGCAGAGATGTCAGAGCTATTTAGTCTCAAAGCAGAGGATATGAAAACAAACTTTGCAGATTCAATAAACGACCACAGAGATTAAAACACGCCACAAGCATGACAAAGTTCAATCCCGGTAAACTGAAAACAAAGATCTGCAAATCTGCTTCGTGTTCACCAACTTAATGCCCTGTGAAATCCATCCATCTCCTCAGGTAGTTGACCACAAACATTTCGCCACTTTATGACATCTTGATGAGTGGTGGGGTCTTAATAAAGCGGAGCAGCAGAGTTCAATCAGGTATTGAAATAAGCCGAGCTAAGTGCTTCTACGGTATCTGCCTCAGAGGCGGATGTTGCCGACCGAAGAGAGACGATCATCAATGGCATGAAAAAGAGATGAGGTATTGATATAGTTATGAAACCAATGTTTCAAAACATGCCACATCATCAGCACAGCAAGATGAGATATTAAATATACATCTTCCTTTCACAGTGATTATAGAATTACAACTCAGAGAGAGAGAGAGAGAGAGTGATGCAACTAAAACCATTAACTGATCCTACTTCTCACAGGCTGATGAAGACGTTTTGCTCACAGCAGAGTTGAGTTTAAAGGGCCGTACTTTTAGTTCTGCATGTTTTAGCTCATTATTTAATCACATTGCTGTTTCTTTCTACTGTTCCAGAGAGAAATATAGCAAAATCTATTAGAAGACTCCTGAAACCTGCTTGAGTTCAAGCTTTCTTAGATTCATTTTTCGTATGGGCTTTTATGCATTTTCGTAAATGTATTTTCTGTACTTTTACCATCGATTTGCAAGGGGCCCCAGGGCAAAAAAAAAAGTTGCTGAGCCTTTTTGAATCCCCCTTTCCTCTCACTTTCTGTGCAATGTGTCCAGTTTTTCTATGTTGAATACTACCTAAGCCCGGATATAATGTGTTATAATCTCATTAAAATCCTTAATTTAGGAATATACAACATGTAAGCACAAAACTGAAATACTGACGTTCTTAAAGGTGTGTATGATTTAGGAGGATGGAATATGCTGTCATTAGTCAGTAATTACCTGTAATTACCTAGAAATAAGAATAAAAAAAAAATAGATTTGACACAGGGACCCTCTGCAAGACAGGACCTCAAAACCAGGATGACAAGGACCCACCTTAAGGCCCTTATCATGACAGCTGATATTGCCTTAGTTGTGGATATTTTAAATTAAAGGACCAGTGTGTCAGATTTAGTGGCATGTAGTGGTAGAAGTTGCAGATTGCAATTAACTGAACACCAGTCACACTGTGTGTGTAGAAGAAACTACAGTGACCGCAAAACTCACAAGCTCTACCTACCGCCATGTTTCTACAGTAGCCCAGAAGGGGCATACCAAACACTGGCTGAAGATCAGGCCTTTCATGTTTTTCATGAGTTTCGCAGCCACTGTAGTTTCTCGTATACACTTCACAGCCTGTTCTCATTCCCAGGTCGGTAAATAGAGACCCCACCAGTGTTCAGTTAGTTGCAATCTGCAACTTCACCACTAGATTCCACTGAATCCTAAAACTGCACAAACATAGGGCTGAAAACATTGCCATGATCATTTATTTGTGGCTCTTACATGCTGGAGAGTGAAATTAAGACTCAACATGCATGTTAAAAATGACAATAACGATGCTTTACTATCCGAACAAGCATGTATCAACTGCCCCGCCCTCCCCACCGCCTCATGATTGATCTATAAAACCAACCAGTTACCACTGTCAG
>NW_023339674.1:1830751-1833959 GCF_004916995.1 Morone saxatilis
GGAGCCCAAACTAGTTCCTTTGTTCTTTGAAGGAGCTCCCGTGTTGCTCAGGCTGTTTGGGTCTGGACACCTTTGAGGCGGGGATTTTGCAAGCGTTCCAGGATAGGACGGTTGTCGGGGAATTGAAAAATGAGGCAACAAGATTGCGAGTGGACATCTCTGGTGTGATTGAGAGGAATGGCATGCCGCTGTCGGTGCCTGCCCGGCGTGGTTATTCTACGTGAACATTCCTATTATGTGTTGTGGAAGCTTGGAGGTTTCACCTTTAAGTCAGAGAGAGGGAGAGAGGGGGGGGGGGGGGCAGGGCTGAGGAGGTGTAGAGAAATAACACATAAGAGAAGCATTATTGGATGGAACGAAAAAATTATATGTGACACACACAAACACTGAGGGGACGTTGTGTTTTGTTAAACATGGCCAAATCATTTCCTCATCATCCTCAGAAGAGTTGCCCTTTCTGCTTTGTCCCTGCAGGATGCCCTGTGCTGCTTCCTCTGCTTAGAGATCTTCCTTCCTGTCTGCAGGGACACCTGTTGGTGCAGAGCAGCTTGGAAAAGCCAAGTTGTCCCGTCAGACTGGCCTCCTTCACCACTAAAGTCACCTGGTGAGCCTCTGTTTAGCTCTAAGTGCTGGATATTCACAGCTATGTGTCAAAGAAGGACTTATTATGCAGTTCTACTGTACTCTGACTCGACAGGGACAGACAAATCTGCCTTATTAAGCATTTGAGAGGACATTAAAATGACATCTTTAGTATTAAATGTCCTAATTCATACCTGATCGCACACTGGCAACTTTTTTTAATTTTAACATTCTGATGGAGATAAAACTTAAAAAGTACCAAACATGTAATCAAACTAAGGTGAAACTGTTGGGAACAGCTTTTTATTTGTATTCAATTGTTTTATTAATTAAGACACATTTGCCTGCACCACAACAATCAAAGTGTGTTTTCATTCTGCAACTTTTTCTGCAGTCATTTCAAACTGGATTACAACTAGATCTAGCTGCAACAAACAATACATTAATGGAAGTTTAAGAAGTCACAGTCAAGTGTTTCAAAGTATGATTAAAATCTGCACAGCCTGTTTTATTAACACAGTACAAAAACAAGACATATTATGATTTAAGCAATCAGGACAGGCTACCCACGAACATCTTTTAATACCATTTAAGTGGACCGGGTTCACGATATGGCTGCAGAGCTTCACAAAATGGCTCTACCCAAATAACGATGTTGATTTATTTAATGAAAGTCACACATAATGGCGGTTTTGTCCACCAACCTCGGGGTATAATAGTAGTTTGGGTGAAAACAAACAAACAAGCTGAATGTGAATTCCCGACAGAAAAAGTGAGCCAGGGGTGAGAGAAATATGTGGCCAAATGCCAAAGAGACAGCTTACTGTTAGGGGTCTTTGGCTGGGCGCAGGAGTGGTTTCGATCTTTTTGTCTGGCCTGGCCTGGCACAGACCACAGTCCTGCCCCAGACACAATAGCTCATACAGTACGAGAGAGGGAGAGAGAGAGAGATGAGTGGATGAGGTGGGGTAGGGGAGGTATGGTGCCTTTCATTACCATGGTCACCAATGGCACTATTAACCATTCAACACCCCCCCAATTATCCTCCCATCCACAGTCAGAGAGACAAAGCCTCGGTCCTGGTCTGCTGGAGCAACATGGCCACTAATCTGTCTCACTCCAACATCACACCCACTTCACTGTCTCTGGAAGTCAGACGTGCACAAACGCTCCACAGAGACCCCATTGTACTTTTATTTGTGACAGCGCAACAAACGACTTTACTGAACTTGTTTGGGAGTTAATTTTCCTTTTTATAAAAGTGACCATTTAGAAGCGCGGACAGGATGAGGTATTGGTTGTTTTTTTGTAGATGCTGGAAAAAAACAAACAGGTGAACCTAATCTAGAAACAACAGCTGAAAATCCAAGTTAAACTCTTTGTGTTAAATGAGAGATCAGGTAAAGAATAAGGCCGCAGCATGTGCATGTATGCAGTGTTTATTTTTCATACAGGTCATGGTGTGTCTGACGCCACACGCCTTCTCCATCAAGACCACAGGCTCACAGCTGCCACAGAGCGAGCTGCATGTCTTTACTAAGGAGACTGACACAAAAAAAGCTCAATCGTGAGTTTACGCACTTCCATCTGTGTGGGTTTTTTTTTTTTTTTTAAGTGAACAAGACTTTGATGTTTGTGAGTCAGGCCCTGGGCAGGGGGCTGAGGCCTGACTGGAAGACTGGGGCCTAATGAATAGATCCACAACAGTGGCTTGTTGTGTTTGTTTACCCTTTCGCCCAGCTGCCTGGACCGTGGAGATGGGAGTGCATTCATCATGACCTAGGAGAGATGGGAGGCATAGACACACACACACACACACACACAGGAGAGTGACATGATGGCGCGCACACTGCAAAGTGTGCCAAGAAAGTGCCCACACAGGGCAAAAATCCTCGACACTCAGTTTAAAGACTCATATATGTGCTGTTGCTGCTCGCTATGTGCAGATTTTATATAGTTGAAAACATATATATATTTTAAACCAAAACTCCAAATCAATACAAAAGCTTCCCTGAAACTGCTATAACAATCAAATGAATTTAATCAAAACATTTCAACAATTATTAAAAACTTCAATTTAAACCACAATTTGCACATAACATAGTTTATATGCTTTTGAAAGTGCTGTCTTTATCATGAACCCTGCCACATTTCCACTTTCCTTTGACCTCTCCTGTCAGGGTTTAGTTGTGTGGTTCCTCCGAGTTTCTTCTCACCAGCCACGTTATTTCTCTGGCACCACAACGGAGAGCGTTATGATGTTCTGTGCCTGCTTCACCGAGGGCATGTCAATCATGCTGCCGCGGAAGGTGAACGCACCCTGAACAGGTTTACAACAGAGGTGAGAGCAGAAAGAGAAAACATTAGACCAGACGTGCACAGGAAATGCACTTTAAAATGTTCTCAGGTGAGGGATATTGTTTACAGACGCAGGAACTAGATTACTGTACAGAAAACATAACATGCCACTTCATGAGAGCCACCATAATACATATTTTATGTGTATGGGGATGTAGCATAAAAATAGGGTTTTTCCAGACTTTTAATGTAGTTTTTAATCTGTAACAAATAACACTAAACATCATCAACAGAAAACAGGATGTAAAATGCAATTTTACATAATCTA
>NW_023339674.1:1834038-1842675 GCF_004916995.1 Morone saxatilis
AACAACCAAGTGAGAAAAATACAGTCAATAGCTGGGGGTGAGAATTATGAAAAACAAGCACCTGTCGTGTCGTAAGACAAAGGGACTGACCATGCTCGCTGTTCAAACCCTCACTCACACACAGACAGAAACACACACACACACAGACTGAAACAACAGCCCAGCAGGGCAATCTTCCGCCCCATCAGTGCGTTACCTTTCTAATTTACTGTGTTCTTGAAGTGGAGGAGATAGTGAATGAGCATCCTGAGGAGGAGCTGGTCCCTCACACAGCAGGGGCTGGGAGGCCCCCCGCAGCAGAGTCACTGTGTTACACACTGATACACAGTGGATGTCACCATGATGAGATTATTTTGTGTGTTTGCATAGATAAGTGTGTATTTTGGAACTTCACTAAAACCTCAACCATTAATCCAGCATACAAGTTCAAACTCTTTGCAAGTTACATTCTGTTTATCCTTTCAACACTTTGCATACAGCGCAACATCATTTGCCAGTATAGCCTATGACACTGGTTCCCAACCTAGGGGTCCTTACCCCCACAAGGGGTCGGCATAGAGAGGCTTTCTTGATTTTAAGGGGTGAAAGAAAAGGTTTTTTTTTTTTTTTAAATATATACAAGAAGAAAACTAGATGAAATTGTTATTTTTTAGATAATTAAAGATTAAAAAAGGCACAGTGAAGATCTGAACACACTCTATTATTTTGTCCTGTAGAAGAAAGGTACGCAGTTAAAACAACTTAAGAATTTAATAGAATAACAATGAGAAGAAAATACTGAAAAAGAAGCCTGTATGAAGTTTGTGTGATTGTTAAAAATAAAAAAAATAATCATACAGACAGAACTGTATAAAAAAATCCTAAAAATAAATGGGAAATCACTTATTTCTGATACAATATTCACAGTAAAGAATCTGCTTAAAATTCATCCAAATTGCTCGTTTTACATAAACTTCATGCAGTTATTGTACAGCTGATCAGTGGTTCTCTACTGTTATTGTTATTCAATAAAAATACGTCATACTGACATACTGACGTGTTTTTATTAATTAAATATCAAGACTGCTCTTTATCATATGCTCTGAGTTGAAACCATTTCTCTGTCCTTCCCTTCTGTATTTGCCATTCATTCTCTGTGGAGGCCTCAGCCCTTTCCGACTTTCTCTTTGAGTTGCACTTTTAGATTTTTGTGATCTATTAATTGGTGTACCTTGATTAGACAAGCTGAGAAATGTGACTCTCAGTTCATATCAGTGGATTTCTCATAAGATCCTTCAGTGTTTTACCAAAACCAGAGAAACTTTCACACCCACAATCTTAAATCAAACAGTTTGTGAAAATGGATACAGGTGAAAATACACATAGCTATGTTATTCTGTTGAAAGAATTCATTTGGATGTTCGTACAGAGTTGCCCTCCGACATTTTTCGGCCTTTGCTCTAAAAAAGGTTGGAGACCCCTGCCATCACAGAACAATGTGTGATGTAATGAGATACAGTAGTATGAGTGTGTGTGCTCTGCTTGCTGGTTAAAACGTCACAGGAGTGCCAGGGCAGAGACAACAGCAGATGAGAGAGGCTGAGCACCAAAGCAGCCGTGAAAATCCTCTCTACATCCTCCTCCTGCAGGCGGATCCCTATGAAATGGAATCATCTTTTCTTTCTCTACCTCTTTATCTCACCCCATCCTCCTTAACAAACCCCTTCTTATCCTCCAGTCGGTCCCTTTTGCCCAAAGTCCCGTCCTATTTGCCCCACCAAGGAGTTCACTTTACTCCTGCGTTTTTTACCAGGTGCTTCTCCGACAGTCGCTCTCATTTTCATAAAGCGACAACGTTCTGCAGGGAGAGAGCGTTAAACAGGTAAGTCACAGAGAGAAGAGAGCGAGAGCGGAAGAGAGATGGAGAGACAAAGGGAGAGACGAAGAGAGAGGGAGCAAAAGTTAGTGGTCAGCAACACCGCGGGCATCATAAATCAGATTTCCCACAATCCCCTGCGGAGGGGCCCTTCGCTCGGCCTTGTGTGGACACGCTCAGCGGGGCGCGGAGCATCGATTGGCGTCGCCACGCCGATGCTGACTGTGCCGGGTTCGGAGGGCGAGAGGGGCGAAGGGGTGAGGTGGTGGGGGGGGTGTATGTGTGTGTTAGTGGTGGTGGTGGTAGTGAGGGGGGGCTCATGAAGAAATCTGCCTCAGCATCAAACTAAAACAGCAAACCAAACCCAGGAAAACGAAGGTGTGTGTGTGTGTGTGTTTGTGTGTTTGCACAGGAGAATGTGCAGACTCGGGGGTAATTTCCTCCCCCATCAGCACACCCTCACTCACTTCAACACTTGCCCCCTTCTTCTTCTTCTTCTTCTTCTTTTTTTTCTTCTTCTTCCCTGCTCATCACAATCTTCTGCCCACTCACTCCGAGGCAAACAGGAGGAACGAGACCTTCCTGCAGCTGCAGGGTTTGTGTTGAGAGGCCGAGGTGCAGCTCACACAGCCGGAGGGCAGCCGTCGACTCGAGCGCTGAACCCCGGAGAGAAAACACAAAGTAACATCAACCAACATGTCAACTCCATCTGTTAGTATGTTTGAACAGAGCTTACATCTTATTTTACACACCTGAAGGGAGAGGGATTGTAGCAGTGAAGCCACACTGCTATAAACCCTCTTTTTGGGTTGTTTAATTACAGGAACAATAAAGCACGTTGCTGGAAATGTGTGTAGTTTTTTTTACGTTTTTCAAAATTAGCAGAAGCAAAATGATGCTTTATATGATTATCTATCTTAATAGATAGGGTAATTAATAGATTTCAGGAAGAGTTCCTAAGGAGGAAAGAAAAAGAAGCATGTAAACTTAAACACAGGACAGTCTACCTACCATAGCTGTTGGATGATCACAGCGCTCTTCCTCCTCTTTGCCTCTTTCTTTATTTCCTCTTCATAAGTTAGTTTCACAATGCTGCACAGATTCTCTGCACAGAAAAATGTCTTTCCATCTTCTACCACCATGTGAATTCATTCAAGAAGTTGTGACTACATAATTAAGGGCACACCATTCACGTCATCACTGCTTCCCACCAAATGAATGAATGATTGTATCTCTTCTTCTCAGCCATGTGTACCCTGTGCTGTTTTTATCAGCTGCTTTAGTACTAGACATATATGACCAGCGGAGAGAGTACCAGCGACAGTCTTACCGAACGTTAAACACGTAGGTAATGTTGGTAATGGTTAGGTTAGGTTTAGGACCATGTTTGGGTTGACATAAATCATGAGACGTAAGTCGCGTACAAAACTTAAGTAACTTAAAATTGAAAATTGAAACTTAACTCTGACTTTTGATTTCAGCAGGACTACATTGGGATTGGGATCCTGCAGCACCCAAAACAAATATCGTCTGAGCGGGGGGGTTAATGAAACTGGAACATATACATAGTTGGAGCGGGTTGTAATGGTCAGAAATATACCGGGAGCATGTGGGAGCGAGATTAAGAAAACAGTCTTGCACAGGGCTCTAGTTCTCGCTCTTTATACTCATAATTACTGCGGCCACTAAAGGTCACCACTTAACAATAAACATAAATATGCATCGTAATAAGATGGTCGCACAGCGACAATGCTTTTCCTGGTGAGAAACTTTTTTATCAGCCTTGTTCGCAGCGTTCCATTTTTAATATTCCAACTTATCCACTCAGCCAAGCATACAAACTTTTCTTGCGCCAGATTTCAGCTTTCTTTATTTTATTTTATTTCTGGCATTTCTACTCATCTTTTTCTAACTAAAATTCAGAAAGGTGTATGTAAACATATCACTGCTCCTGCTGCCAGAAACAATGTGAAGGAACTGCATGGGCCTTCCCCAACATCTCTCCTTCCTCTACTGCTTCTTCTATCTTTCCATCCCTCACTCTCACTCTGCTTCCCTCTCTCTTTCTCTCACTCTCTTTCATAAATTTCATTAAAAGAGAAATCCCATTAGCTCTCTCTCTGGCCCTGCCTCTCAGGGTTAACAACTTTGCTTAGCCATGTAAATTCAGAGCTTAGTCAGGCCGATTCTCCACACAGCCACCGCCGGATGCATGCTGTCCTCGCCACATTTAACGCTATCTTTGGATATGTTCATGTGTGTAAAAATGTGTGTGTGTGTATGTACATCGGGCTCAAGATGTGAGGTCTGTGTAAACCTCTTCCAGCAGATAATCTGGATATTGTGTGTGTGTTTGTGCATCTCCATATCATATACATACTGTACATATTCTCGGGGTCATATGAAGTGGATGGAGACGGACACTTATCTCCCGTGGGCAGGACCGAGGAGTCTTACTGCTGGCCTCGCTCAGCCCTCCTCCTCCCCATTGGTCTTCCTCTGACCTCCTCCCTTCCTCTCTGAGGCTTCAACACACAAACCATGGAAGATTTACTCCACATTGGCACCGGCGTTGGCTCGCTGGCTCCCAAACAAAGTGAAGCAGCTTAAAGTGATATTTCACTTCAGGAGAACATTTTATTCTCTCTGTTATAACACAGGTATGTCGAGGGATGGACGGCAACATGTGCAAGTGTTTTTTTATTTTTTTTTATTTATTTTTTTTACACACTAGTGACTGTAGCTATAAACAGAAAAGTGTGCTTTTATGTGGGTCAGTTGCTGCATTCACAAGTTTGAAAAGTTTTGCTTTTACGTTTAGGTTTTTCTAAATATTTTTCTCAGAGTTGGAGAAACAGCTGAAAATGTTACATTATCATAACAATGATCAACACTTGAGTTGAGTTGTAATTTATGAGAATGTGATCCAGGACATATGTGTAATAGACCAGTGGTGTCCAACCTTTTTCCTCAAGGGGACTGATGACCGGTGACTGATGATAATTATATTATTGCATTCAAAACTATATAATGAACCCAGACAGTGAACAGCAGAACGATCATTTTAGGCAATCATACATACTAAACAGGCTTCTTTTTCGACAAATTAGGCTCAGTAAATGTAGCTTGTGTACAAGTCTTCAGAGTTTAGAGCTTAAATTATAATCTGAATTTTACTTTACTTTAGTTTTCTTCACAGAAAACTGTGTGTAATTTTGTTTTTCTTACACACTCCTTACAATCAAGAAGGTCACATGACACCCCGTGAAGCTTTGTCGACCCCTAGTGTGGGTCCCAATCCCCAGGTTCCCCACTCCATTAGGTGACTTTTGACAAAACGATCTCGACTCAAGGTCGGCTTACCAGCTAATTCTGTAGATTTCAACTGTACCACACGCAGACAAAAACAAGCTGATGGAACCTTTTAGTTCCTCAAAAAGTAGTTCCTGGGACTAAAGGTTCTGGGTAATTTGGGTGGCAATGCAGCTTAAGTGGAACTTGATTTGAGACTGCTTTGTCAGCTGCTGTTTCAGGGTCAAGGATGAACTGTCAAGCTCAGTTGCACAACCTAAACATGAAAAAAGTTTAAAGGAAAATTTTACCAAAAAAACTTTTTTGTTTAGAGTGGCAGACGCATTCTCCCAATTCGCCCTAATCAACTTCTCCTCTGTTCATCAGTATGCTCGACATGCTTCAAACCCAATATTATCAACAGAATATGGCAAAATATACAGCTTCAGTGCATATTTAATTGTTAATTTGTAAACAGTAAGCTAACAACTGCTTGACGCTGCTAATGTCCTTTAAAACATGTGCAAAGGGTTAGCAAGGCTTAAAAAACAGTTTAGGACTTCAATTACTGTTCAAGGGTAAATAAATAACGAAAAGTAAAAAAACATTTCAGAAGCAACGCTACAAACAGCAAAGATGTAAGTAACTCTGAACGCTGAAGCAAAACAGCAGAATAAATTCACATAAAAACACATAACATATTTTTAAATTCAAATATTATTTAAATTGACTTTATACAAGCCGTTGAACAATGCTCACTGTTCCACACTCTCTCCCTAAAATGTTACAAACATAAAAACAGGTTTCTCAGCTGCAGCTCGTTCAGCCTGGTGCATTAAACTAAAAGATCTCTGGCTCCAGGGAGGAGGATTTGACCCATGAACAAGGAAACATGTCAATAACATTTGAAGGTCAGAGGTCAAGTGGCATAAACCCATACTCTCCATTATGAAACACATCTCTGAGGTTTACAGCAGCGCTCCGATCCACTTCCTGCTTCAGGCAATCAGAGCGAGAGGGGACACGATGTCTTCGGGCGGTCAGCTGTGACTCCAACCTGACCCTGTTCACTGCTCGCTCTCAGGTGCTTTTTCACTCTATTTTTGGACCAAGCTGCTCAATGGTTTCCTGATTGATTGTGATCCTGATCAATGGCTGGCAGTGGCTGGACTCCTGTCCCAATACTGGATCTATAGCGTCTCCCTCCCATTCCTGCAGCCTGCGCTGCTTCCTTCCTTGTCTGCGACTGAAGCAGGTTTATCAATGAAGCTCAGCTCCCACTCCTCTGTCTACACTCTCCAGCCATTTCCTGACCCAGTCAATGTCCTGTCTGTCTCCTGACACACGTGTTCACTAAATAATGATCCAGTGGTGAAAAGTTGAACCTTGTCCGTTGTCTTCAAAGGGTCGGTGCACCCAAATGACAAAAGAACATATTTTCTCACTTACCTTCAGTGATATATAGTCAGATAATTTCAGCTACTGCCCAAAAAAACAATAATTTCCCCCGATTATTGTAAAACACACTGTCATTTTAAGTTTCCAGAAATAAACCAAAACACATTGGGGTCAATATAGCGTGAGACGCAATACTGGATTAATCTGACTCGGTACCAATTGGGTCTTTTGACCCAGTGTTGGTGCTAGTTTTACATTACTGTTGGGTTACAAGATCAAAACAATCTTTCTGTCGGCTTATAATGGCTGATATTCACCACACTGGTGTCACATTTAACACAGCATTTTTTAATGTGTAGCTTCCAACTGGACTGAAAATTCAATTCAATTCAAACTTTTGACAAAGGACTAGACGTACTTTATAAGGTGGTGTTATACAAACAACGCACAATTCGTCCTAGGCTAACTTCACTAAATTTCACTGACATGCATAAGGTACATTTTAGATATCTTTCTAACAAATAAAACAAATACGCAATAAACAATACACACACTTGCCCGTCACACTACAGTTGGCTCAGGCCGCAGGGAGCAAGGGTGGGAGGGGTTCATTCACCCACTGTGAAAGCACTTTGGACATCCCTAGGATGAGCGAGGACTGTCAAATCCGTCCTGACGGCAGTGAGGCTTTCCTCTGTGGGATCAGGCCTGGATGAGAGCCGGCTGCAGAGGCCCAAAGCCGGGGGATTCAGGCCAGCAACTGGCCAGCGGAGCACGGCTGTCAGTCAGAGCGGGCAGAGGGACTGAAACTCTTCAAACAGCTTCCACAGGATCAAGAAGACCACTCTACCCGGCTTAGGGAGAGGCTGCTGGAGACACAGATTTGAGAGGAGGAAGAAAAGGACGTCATGTGAGACAGTCCACAATCAGGCCTCAGCCTCCAGCTTTGAGCTTTTGTTTGGGGATAAAGAACAAAACAAGTTATTTAAATAGAGATTATGTTTCTGTGCAGAGTGAGATGATAAGTGAGGTGAAGCCAACAAAGAGCTGATCAAGTGATGGATAATACAGGTTTGATATTTATAACAGGGTGCATTGACTGATATTGACCTGCTGTCTGTTTTCACATCCAATATTTGACCACATCATAGATATCACATACACACACACAGGACAAGGTAAACAGAGGTCTGATTGAAATACTGGTTGAATTACGACTACACTGATGCAGCACATGACAGTGAAATGCAGATCAGTACCACTCAAACTGGGTGTAGTGACAATGGTCTTAAGTGGACCTGTGTGGGACAGCAGGGCCATGAATAAGTGATGTCAATAAAATCAGAGAGCATCAGGGAGCTCACACACACACATACAACATACACCACACCACACCACACACACACACACACACACCCGCACACTGTATATGTACTGTACCAAGCTACTAGGCTTTATTAGGACAGGACTTTAAAATATGTTGATTTCACAACCACAGCTACTGCTGAGTTAAAAACTGTTATAATTACAGTATGTGTTTAAATTACATAGTATAGTTTATAGGTGAGTAGATAAGTAATATGAATTTAAAGCTTAACCCACACACAAACACGTGACTTAATCCTAGATGTTCTCACATCGCTGATCAGCTATTTTCAAGATACTGGTGTACGACATATTATACATTTCTTAAAGGCATTTTCAGGACTCCTCATCCACGTTACCTTCAAAGTTAAGCTTGAGTTCATTCTTGAACTTCATAAGCACCAGAACAAGCAAGAAAGTGGACTTTGAATGGAGATAGTTTTGTCAACCTCTGGTCCAAGGAAGTCAGACACAGAAACGGCATAGCTAATCCGGTCCATTTTCAAAATAAAATACCACATGGAGACTCTGGGTCGAATTTCACGCTACATCAGTCAACAATGTCAGGCGGGCAAGACACCGACACTCGCTTCTAAAACACTCGATGGGATTTGAAGACCGAGGATGACGGAGCCGAACCGGGTCTCAGATGAGATGTCATAAAGTCGTGCCTGGTAGAATTTCAACAGTTTTCAGTTTTCATCTCTGTGAACAGAATCTGAAAGCAA
>NW_023339674.1:1842732-1843508 GCF_004916995.1 Morone saxatilis
AAAATGTTTGTATCAGATATGTTCTGGTTTCTGTTTGTAGTCCGAGTAGTATCGACCAATCATGTTAGATAATTTCCCCACTGTGGGATCAATAATGTCTATCTTATCTTATGTTTTAGTAGGTTTTGATTGCATGCAGGTGAACAGTCCGTGTGGAGAGAATTTTTTCATTTCTCTGCATATCTACATTTGTAGAGATAGCACAAATGTGACTTTCTCGTCAATCTTGCGTATCAAGTTGATAATCGGCAGAAATCTTGGCCCAGATATCCGTTATCTGTTTTCCGGATATCAGCTTGCTACACCGAAAGCCCCGAAACACTGGCCGTTGCCCCAGAGGGTAGATTGTTAGCAGATGCTAGCCCATGGGTTCCGAGATTGTTCTCATTGCAACCTGGTTTAAAATAAATGATGGGCCATCTTGGAGCAGGAAACCTTTAAGTGCAAAGGACCATAAATCTGAGTGAAAAATAATGTTTTAAAGACATAAACCTTAAGATTTAAGTCCTGGTTGATTGGCAACACCTTTGGTCACTGCTTGTATAGGCAGGTGCACTGCCTGAACTTTGACAACAATGATATGTAAAGATCAACGTGTGTGTCTGCGGCTAAACAAACTGAGAGGATTCTTCATGTTGTGTTTTTTTAATAAAGAAGAAAATCAGCTATGTTGTCCAACATGTTCACACTGGAACCACAGTTGAATGTTGTCTTCCACGTTACATGAAATGCTCTATAGCTCCTGCATCACATCCATCGTTTCCTGTGAATCCCTT
>NW_023339674.1:1843621-1844208 GCF_004916995.1 Morone saxatilis
TTGATATGGAATCTTAATCTTAACAGATCTGCTCCTTTCAGAAAATGACGTTATTTTGTGGTTAAAATCTGACTGATTACTGATGATGACCCTTAGATTCACACTGCAAACAATGCTTGTTGTTTCATACCTTTCCTAAAAGAATGTGCCTCACTAAAGCCTCAGAGAAATCTGAGCAACTTGACCTTTGACCTTTCTCAGTGCTCAGGAGGGTTGACAGGGGGAAATGGGTGCATGAAGAAGTGGAGGAGGGGGAGGAAGGGTTGGGGGCAGATGGGGAGAGGGAGTTTAATTTTTCAATAGGACTGTCAAGGACACGCAGCGGTCCACCCAGCTCCACTCACCTGAAAGAATGTGTTCGGAGACCAAAAAGAAGCAGGTGTCCTCGTCACACATCTGCACGTTTCTTCGTATTTCCTATAAAGATTTTTAAATTTCACAGAGCGGTTTAAGAGCTGTTTTTTTTTTCAAAGAAAGATCACAAAAGAATTGAAAAGAATAGTTTATTTATTCATTCACTCTCCTGTACCCATGGGAGCTGAAATGAAAGGACTCTCACATAAACGTGCATGAACACACACACACAT
>NW_023339674.1:1844308-1857007 GCF_004916995.1 Morone saxatilis
CATGTGTTGTGTTTACTGTGTGGTTTATTGTAATGGGAGGCCAAGCAGAAAACCCTCATCCATTCATTCATATATGTTTCCATCCAGTCAGATATCTTTCACTCCATACGTCTACTAATCTATCCATTCGTCAATCCCTCTGTCCATCCATCCCTTATCTATGCATCAGTCCATTAGGCCACTTGTCCATGCATCCATCAGCAATGAAACTGAACCAGCCTCCGAGGCCGACGGAGGCAAGTTTGACAGCAGGACATACAGTACTGAGGTGATTTACAGCGGCTCCAACCAGGACTCTGACCTCGGGGACTCCAAGAGAGGAGCAAGAGGGGGGTCAGGAATAAGAGAGGCAGTGTGGAGAAATAGGGTGTAGAGTCCAAATATTTTCCAATCTAACTCACCAACCAAAGTAGAGTTGGTGATTGTTGTAACAGTGGAAGGTCTAACCAAGGTGGGTTTTATTTAGTTTATGTCGAGTTTACAACGCAATTAAGCTGGTCTTTTTTTTATTTTTATTTAGAAGGTATGTGGCTGTATTTTTATGTTTATAAGGAAAATAGGTGTACAATTATGTCCTTTCTTCATGTTCTGTGAATTTATTACACTAGAAAAGCAAAGAGAGCTTGTGTTCGTAGCAAACTCACCGCTTGCACGCAACTCGGAGCTGAAACTACCGACTATGTGACTATCACCTCGTGGTGTACATATGACCTTTTTATAGACCCCATTTACACTTACATTCATTCACTGATGGCGGCAGAGCCATCCGGGAGCAACTCGGTATTCAATGTCTTGCTCAAGGACACTTTTATAAATGAACAGGAGGAACTGAGGGTTGAACCGCTAACCCTGGAATTGATGATCAACCTGCTCTACCTTCTGAGCCACAGCCACGTCCTTTACAAACCCATCTTTCTCTCTATCCGTTTATAAATTCATCCATCAGTCCATCCATTCATCTGTCTACCCCTCTACAGATCCGTTTGACTTTCCACTGCTACTTGGTTCCAACGAGGCAAACACAGACACAAATCTACCCACCAGAATTTAAATAACTTCCCTGTGTTGTCCGACACAATGAAAGAATGTAAAACAAGCTTTTCTGGGAGGCAAAGTGAGCGCAACATTTCCCCACATGCAGCTCCGTCAGATTAGATTAGGATTAGACTGAAGCAAACAGGATGTCATTCTGTGTTAATCTCCCCTAAACTCAGTTTAGCTCTACCACAGCTGACAGCTGAGGCCCATTTGGTCTGAGAGATGGCCGGTCACTGCTGACATTATCAACCTCGCCTCTCGCTCCACACACACACACACAAAGTTTACAGAGTTGAGAAGGCCTGGAAGGAACGTAGTGAAGCTGGCAGCCACCTGAGAGAGTTGATCCACACAACTGCCTCCGTCAGCAACTTCCTCAGAGCTTTTTAGCCACTTTCCTCCTCTAATTCAGCTCCTCGTCACGGCCCGGGTTCACTGTGTTCCGCTCCAGACACGTTTTGGGTTTGACGTCCCCGAGGTCTAAGGAGAAAAGCTACGCATGAGTCTCTCCAGGTGAGACGAGGAAGAGGAGGAGGTGCGGGGCTTGTAGTGGCCTTATTTCTACCAACCTCCATACCTTACATCTCATATCCCCCCTCCTGTTTTCTCTCCATCCATTCCCTCCATGTCTGGTCCATCATCACCTCGACACCCCCCCTCCTGTCCAATGGCAGGGAGGTCCTGACTGACTGACAGGTCGCTGATCAGGAGGGACATGTTCAGCCTATTGAAATCTACTTATTATCAATTATTCAGACACACCTCTCTCACACTCCCTGGTCCTCCAATGTCGTGGCAGGTAGAGGCTGAATGAGTTCCTCGGTGGCTCTGGTCGCCTGCACACAAACAAACACAAAAACACTCTGTTCACGCACGCATTTGTACTTCCGAGGACTCTCTTTGACATCGTGCTTTCTTTAACCCTAACCTTAACCATCACAGCTGCATGGCTTACCCCCAACACTAAAAAACACCAATAAAAGCCTCAGCAGCCCTTTGAACAAATGAGGATGAAGTATCCTAATTTTCCATAAATGTCCTCACTTCTCTAAACCTCAAGCACTTTCTGCTGTCTGAGAACACTGGGACCAGAAATACTGGGATCCTTTACATGAGTAAAAATACTAATACTGCAATGTAACAGTCAGGCATTGAGAAGTAAAATTAGATGAGTATTATCAGCACAATTAGGCATTATTTGGCAGAATGTCCCATTTATCATTCATTATTCTAGATGTATTACTGGATTATAATTAAGGATGCATTAACAACATGTAAGAAGCATTTTAATTTTGTAGCTGTGAATATAAATGCAGTGTTTGGCAACTGAATTCGTAACAAAGCTTTATATATATATATATATTTAGTTTTTATGAGTAGCATAAAGGTAACCTGAATTTCATTATATAACCCTGTGTTGTAACACAATAGTAACAAGGCAGAAACCAGGAAGTACTCCAGCCACTTATACACTTTCAATGGATCAGTAAATCCTTCATAGCTTCAATTCTTTGTCAACCTTTAATAATTTTTAATAACAATAATTTTTTTTTTTTTGGCCTTTATGCCTTTATTTGACAGAGATAGCTGTAGAGAGACAGGAAAGGAGGGCAGAGAGATAGTGGACGACATGCAGCAAAGGGCCGCAGGTCGGACTTGAACCCGGGATGCCAACCTTTAATAATTTTAACGTCACATTAAATGTATGTCTTTATTTGACAAAATCCCAACTCAAGGTCAAATTTAATAGCTTTTTCAGGGGCTTTCAAACATATTATGCAGTTTGCATCACTGGATGAGAGTTAGCTAAGTCGTCATGGACATGGATCTGTTGACATTTGAGCACAGTAGCTGCTTATTTCACTCCCATAGCACTCAGGACTTCTTGACCGTAAAAGTTAGTTATAAGAAAAAAAAACCTGGAAACAGTAGTTTGACAAAACTGAAGGTTCACTTACTTTCCGTTTTTACTGGTCTTCATCAGCAGATGCTCAGTTGTCATTAATTATGAACGGGTAGGGTTAGTTGGTGGTTATGCTGCTGTATGCCTGAGGTGTCCTGTTATTTGATTTTAACAAAAACCTGCCAATCAGAAACAGTACAAGTACAGTCCATTATGTGTCAGTGGTATGAGCTGAAGTACAGTACTCACTTTTTACTTTCACCTTCTGACCTTCTCCTCTTTATCCCCATTAAACTAACTCAAACTAAAGGATTAAAACTCTGAACTAAATATCAAATTGTATGCTCTCTCCACATTGGAAAAGAAAGTGCAGATGAAAAACAGGATGAAATAAATATCTGATTAGCTCGAGAGACTTAGAAAACAAGATATTAGGACAGTCTGACTTTAAAAATACAACATAACTGAGGGATAACGTTCTCAGCTCCCTGCCTCCTTCTCCTCCCATTACATGCTAGCTGGGCTAATAAAAGGATTTCCAGCTTTGTGTAGAACGGAGGACATCTCCTGTCCCCTTTGATGCCTCTATTGAACACCCTTCCAAGGTGAGCTAAACGTCTCCTCTCTCCTCCCCCTTCCATCATTTCCTACCTCTTAGCTTCCTATTAACCCTTCCAAACCCGCCCCGAGTCCGCCCAAATCCCAGCTCTGGAGAAGACAGACCCGAAATGAATAAGGTGGGCCGAGGAGGGTCAGCAGAAAGGCATGATGGGACTTATCATGGAGCACATATGGGAATTGTGGAGGATTTGAGTGGGAGCGTAGCGGACACAGGAATGGATCAGCCTGTGACATCATTAACCACGGGGAGCTTCCATCCGCTTGGATTTCTGGGATTTCTGTAAGCCAGACGGTGAAGGGCTGGGAGAGGCCGAATGGTCGGGGGGGAAGTGGCTCTCCGAGATTGAGAGACCGGCGTGTGATTGGTCAAAAACTGATATTGTGATTGAATGTGAAATTACAAAAAAATGAAGTTGGAGAAAGAAATAGGGAGACACAGAGAGAGATTTTATTTCTGCCCTCTTTGTTCCTGCTTTCTTTTCTGCTCCATAAGCCATCACCAAAAATGAATGAAAAATATCCTAAATACACACACACATACACACTCCCGCCCATGTGACTGTGCACCCCAGGCGGAGTTTGGAAGTGTCAGTGGATAAGTTTGTCTCTGTCAGCAGGTCTGGCTGCTTGATGGTCGGACTTTGTCGAGGTGTTGTTTTTTCTCCCTTCGTTAGACTCGGCGTTAATTACTAATCTCACGGTCCAGCGCAGGACACTTGTGCTAACGTTAACTCTCTCTCTCTAATGAGGGGGAAACCAGACAAACAGAGGGGATTTACAGCACATCACATGCGCACTATTTCACTGTCTCACACACAAAAACAGACACAAACGCTCTGGAAAAGTAGAGACAGAAGCTTCGAGAGGGAGGTCGGCGAAGATGAGTGTATGTACTGTATACCAGCTCATTTGTAGTGTACATAACAACACACAGAAATATACATGTGAGAGTATTTGGGACCAGATTCATGTCCTTTATTTGCTAATATTTGTCAGTTTTTTTATTTTCTTTGTAATTTTCTAACTTGCTTTTTTAAAACTGCACTACACACTTACATATAACACACACAATCAGAGAAACACACACTGTGCATGTTCCTACTGTACGTACAGTGCACACACAACGCAAGCAGCAGCATGCTAAAATGCTAAATCAGCAAAATGTGTGCCCCATGCCAGATGCAGCATCGGCGTGGGCCAAACATACACCACCCCCCCATCACACACACACACATATGTGCACACACACCAATAATTTTGTACTTCTATACTTTAGAGGACCCTCATTGGCATAATGCATTTCCTGGCCCCTAACCACAAATGTTTGTAAACTTTAAAAGACAAAGAGCAGACAAAATGTCCTGACTTTGCTAAATCTACCCACGGTCAGCCAAATATTCACTATTCTACTTTTTCAAAAGGACCTGACTTTCTCAATTTCCAGAAAACATCCTCCAAAAATTTCTTAATTTTCTAAAAGTGTTCACACTCACCACAAATATTGTCATTGTCAGGAACATGTTTCTGCTTTCCAATCCAGCACTGTTTTTTCCAAAATTATTCTCACTTTCTGAAAATGTCAGCATTATTAAAAAACGAATTCATGTTTCAGAAAGTCCTTGGAAAAAGTCTTAATTTATCAAAAGATCCTACAATAAGGTCTGTACTTACAATTGTACTAGAAATTAAATTTTCTAAAATGTCCTCACTCACCACAAAACTATCCTCAGTTTCTAAAATGTTTTTCTACTTTTCCAAAAGTGCCCTTGACTCACTAAAATCCCCTCAGTCACCCAAATACCCTCACTCTCAAGGTGTAAAACTGAAATTGGTCCTCACAAAGGACGAAGCACCGCACACACACACACACACTTCCCCACCCTATCCCATCCTGCCTCGGTGTGCTGCCCCCTGAGGGACGCCACAATTAATGACCCTACTGATGACCGCATCAGTGCTGGTGGGGCAGGCGGTGTCCTTTGAGAGCGTACATCATGACCAGAGGTGAGCACTCTGTGTGTGTGTGTGTGTGTGTGTGTGTGTGTGTGTGTGATCAGGACGGTGCATATGGAAGAGCTGAGGGAGGCACCTCTGAGCCCAGGTGATGTCACACAGCGCCGTCGGTGGCTGCACGTGTGTTAGCTCCCGCTTGTGTGTTGTCCACACTCACACTCGTTCGTTTCCCAGCGCCAGGTGACGGGTGTGTATCGACGGGCCGAGTGTCTGTTTTTGCTGAGGTGTGTGTGGACGTACGTGTGTGTCGGAGGCAGACGCAGCAGTTTAAAGCTCGGGCTTCAGCACAAAGGGAGCTGTGCTAGCTAACCATCAGCGCTTTAGCTGCAGAGTCCAGGGGGGGTGTCGGGCCGCCTCCCCCCACCCTGCCCGGGAGCTCCCTAACCCCCCCAACCCCCCCTCCGTGTAGCCTGGCAGGTGGATGAAGGAGGAGAGCTTGGTCATGAGGAAACAGGCCACGAGAGGTTTCAAACAAACTGCTGTTTAGAGACGAGCCAAACTCAAACAACTCGCAGGGCAAGCCTCCTCCTCTTTCTCTCCTTCTTCTCTTGGGTCTTTTTCCTTCTCGTTTCCCTCTTCAACGTTCGGCTTTTAGTGTCGAAAGCGGCTCACTTCTTATCAATGGCAACGTTCCACAGGCATATTCCCTGGATTTCTTAGCACTTTGCGGTTTGATTACACCTGTTTATGTGTGTGGTGATGGTTTGGTTTCTCAGCCAACTCTGCTGGTATGCCGTCGCGATGTGTTAGTACGTAGTTTTATTGCTCACTGGTGTTGTTGGTTGTGTGTGTTCCTCTTCAAACCAAGCCTGCTGACACAAGGTGCTGTGCCGGTTTAGATTCTTACCGAGCACCGAGGCATTGCGAACCTTGAAACTTCTCCTCTATTTCTTCAAAAGTTTACGAGCTGAGCTGATAAGTGTTGACATGGTTACACCGTCGCCAGCCCGCTTGCTTGCACACATCGCCTCCGTGTGTGTTATAAGCTGCAGGCGGGACTGACATCAACATTCAGGGCAGAACTCCGGACGATTTATTGCAAACCAATAGCAAATGAGACAAGTCCTGTGGGTCCAAACTGGGTCTTTTTCATTCTACTTTGAGAATTTGAGGCAGTAGAAGACACACTCTTTCTGAGTCTAATGTTACGAACAAATGGTGAGATGCATCGAATTGACCATAACAGCGTTCGTTTTGTCATCCTGTCTTCCCTCTATTCCTGCTGTAAGTTCATTCATCCATCTTTTTAAAGGTGTGTGTCAGGGCCAGAGGGACTTCCTGTGTGATGATGAGGATGGGTTCACCACCCACAGGGAGAGGAGTGCTGGTTGGTTGTGTAACCACTCAGCTTGTACAACCCAAGTCCTCGAATACAGCCGCTTGGTCAGTGGCAAAATATAACACTGTAGGTATCCCTCTAGTTCCATTTCTGGATGCACCCGCCGTCAAAGTCAGGTGACAGTATAAAGAGCGAGTCCGTATATGGAGGTGGTGAGGTGGATGGATGACACAAACACAGCACACAACTTTAACCAGAGACGCTGTTTGTGTCTCGTGTAACTTATGTAACGTACTTCAGTTGGGTACATTACCTTTCCTACAGCTAACCCAGTACCAAACAACATTAACCACACAAGCTTTATTTTGAAAGTCTAACTGGATGTTGCACATTTATTGTTCCAATCTTGTCTCCGGAACCCAGCATCTCCAAAAATGACGTGTTGGCTTGCAGGGGAAGGCGTTGGCGTCCTGAAACCGGCATAAAGAGCCTAGCGAGTGTCCCCTGCAGTGAGTCCTGTTTGTCCTGTGACCTTAGATGCTGCCCATGATTAGTTTTTATGAGGCCTAATGAATGCTTATGCATTCTCTGACCAGCTCTGATTAATATTGATGAGATCCTGGGATTGCTGACATGCACCTTTCCAGAAAGGCTTGATTATGACCTGTGCATGTTAACACATGAGAGGAGAGGGATGAGAGGGACAGTCAGGCGGTGCTTTTCAGCCTGAACATCACAACACTATGTAACAAGTCATGGTGATATCACAGGGCAGAAAACAGGAGTGAAGGAGGAGGAAAATGAAGCTGTGATGAAAAGAGGGAAAACTCTCAACTCAACACGCATTTACCACGTTACCACCCCACCTGGTACCCCTATCGCCATGGTTACTTATAGATGCATGTTTGTGTGCATGTGAAAAGGACAACAAACACCAATTAACTACTTGTAGTCCAATATTCATGTTGATCTGAATTGTGAATATTTCAAATTGTAAAAATATAATTTACATAATTAATTAATTAGTTTGGAGCCAATCGGTGTTCAGTACACAACTTGCGGTGCTTTTACACCTACCTTGTTTGGTCCAGACTTTCTGACGTTTTGGTGTAATCCAAACCAAAATCACAAGTATGAAACCTCCCGACAAAAAGAGGTGGTCTCAGCCGGGATCAAACTGAATCATGGTTTGGTTCGTTTCTAGTGTGACGGTGGATGGTTCGGACTTTTGGACCTATTACAGGAGGCACTGATCACCAAGAAGGTGACGACAACAGGACGTACGTATGTCATGTAAAGTTCTTTAGTGCACTCTTATGATTGCAATGTGACAACAAACCGGATCAGATGTATAAACAAAACTGAGTAGGAGACATTCTGTCTCAGCAGGAAAACTTTAGAAATGGGTAGAAGGAGTGGATGCCTTTCTAAGGATTTTAATGAGGAAATTATGCTTTCTCTTCAGATAAAACATATCAGACACAGCTTATTCTTCCAAACAGATGATTTATATTATATCTTAATACATTTCTCGAGGACATCTTTAACATTAATTGCCTGCTGACATTATCGTGGAAAGATAAACAGTTCAATCAAAGATTTGTTAGTAAATTCAGGTATTTTGCTATTTGGGAGCTGTATCCAAACTGTAAACTGGAACCCAGCCACCAGTTTAATCTGGTGAGCAGTAAAAATGATGACTATTGGCTGAATGAGAACATACAGTCCATATAAAAATCAATTCAAACTGAATCAGCATTTTTTTGGTCAAAACTGAAAATGAGCTTCAAGTTTATGCTAAAATAAACTTTATATTGAATCTTAAGAAATACGTGCTTGGTAAGAGGTAGAAAATGCATGAACGATCTCATTCAGGTGAGTGTTTAGCTGTCATTCATCCACAGTACCTGGATTTAGCCCCGCCTTCAATAATTCAAGAAAATGGAGGTTAGAAATGGACTGTCCCCATTAGAGCCACCTGTCCATCACAAACCTGTCACACAGCAGCTCACATTTACACGGCATCGCATTTGAATCCACAGACTGTATCTATTAATTAGTAGCTATCCCGTTAGTGAAGGTAACAGTGAAAATAAAACATCTCTACCTGTGCAAATAAACACTCCACACCACGTTCCAGGATTTACACAGCAGGTACGACTGCGTCCATCAGCTGATTGTAACTCACATTGTATCACAGAGATACCACACCAAAGGGAAAGTGGGAGATTAAGAGCGGGAGGAAAGTAAAGGTGGAATGACAGGTGCGGAAAAGGGAGGCCTGAATAATTCAGTGCGTGGTCTGGCAAGATTTCATCTCTCTGTTGATCACTCTCTTCATATTTCCTGCCCCTGCTGCTTTTAACTTCCCTCCCCGTCCTCCGGTGTTCAATCTGGCACCTGATTTTCATTTAGTGCACTGGTTTTATTCCAACAACAGATGATGTATTTAAAATGAAATGGTATTAAAGATCCCTATACAGACACATGTATTCAGACATATATAGAAATTGTCTGCTTAATGTCTGTCTGTATAATTTTCACATTAAAATCAGACAAAAGGCACCTACTCTTTCTTCCTAATTAAAAATGAGAGAATCTCTGAATATGCAAATGTTGTTCATTTCTTAAGTTTTCCTGCTGAAAACACAAGATGTCTTCTACTTTGTCCAATCTCAGTGTGTGTACACTGGTGGCTTCAAGTTTCTACATCACACTTGTATAAGTTGCATACTGGACCAGGATTTTGTGATGTCACAAATCATGCTGGTAGGCCCCCCGCCTTAAACATCAAGATTTGCATGTGAGCTCAGAGAAACTTTCCACTTTCAGGCAGATGATGTGAAAACATCCTTCTAGTATCAAACAAGAAGAAAAACGCATTGTTGAAACATCTGACTGAAAACTTTAGACATCAGCGGACACCAGTGCCAATGTTGCTTTAACACAGTAATAGAAAAACCATAACGGAGGTTGTTAGTAAAATGGCGATAAAACACATTTGGTATTTAGTGTGTACTGTTTTTATATTTATCAGCTGGAGGAACAGACTTGATTTCCCAGTTCGTACAAATGACTGTTCTTTTGTCCACCAAAATGCCATTTAAGTCACTTATTCTATAATTAGCCTACTACATTGCCAAGAAGCCACTGCCAGTTAAATTAGCTGATAGCAGCAAAAAAGTTAGGCTACAAAACACAATGCCTAGATTTAACTGGACGGTTATAAATCATGGTTTACTATGATTTATTAGGATGTATATTAGATTTAAAATGTCTAAACACTCTGAAAGCATACAAATGTGCATTAAAGTGTTATGACAAATCTTTCTTTCTTTTATTTTAGTTTCTATCTTCTACTTTCTGGTCTTTTTCTTTCTCTCTCCCTCCTGCACCTTGTCTCTCTTATCACGTCTTTCTCCTGTGTGTTTAATGCTTGCTGACTGTGCATTTCCTCATCAGAGTTGATACCCACTTTACACACATACAAGGCTCACACACACACACACACACACAAACACAAAACATAGGTGGTTAGTCTCTGTGGACTCTTGAGTCGCAGCACAATAAGCATCACGGGAAATAAACCCCTAATTGGAGACAGGAGGAGAGAAAGCCTGGCGACGTGCCGATCACACCGCCGCAGTTTAAATCTTTGTTGTTTATAAAACCAGAAAATGTAGTTGAGAATTATGAATAACAGAACAGATTGACAGGGAGAAAGAAGAGTGAAAGAAACACTAAAAAGACATAAAAAGAGAAGAAAGGGAAGCCAGAGGAAGGCAATAAAGATATGCACACCTGCCGGAGGCGGTGTACTCATTACCTGCAGGAGGTGAGAAGGAGCGGGAAAGTAGTGTTCTTGCTTCAGGGAGTAGCGGATTACATTAAAGAGGCAGAAAAAAAGAAACACGTCGGTTGGCTATAGGGACTAATATTATCAAATGACCTGTGTGTGTTTGGTGAAATACGGCCAATGTGTGGTGTAATTTTTACTTTACAAATTACAGACATATCAGATTTGCACAGACGTTCACAGACGACTTCTTCATTTACTACAAATAATACTAGAGGTCCCCAGGTAATACTAGTCCTGTGCAGATAGGGCTTTAGTGTTTTTGAAATTAGTTTTTCTCATGCTTTTGAAATGTATGCTAACTTAGCCTAACAGCCTCATGGCTCCAGATCCATATCTAAAATATTATATATAATATATATATTCACTAATTTGGGAAGGGTGGGGAGGACAATCATTTGTAGTGGAGAATATAGTATAAAGTATACTTTAAAGCTGCAATAGTAACTTTTTATAAAAATGACTGTCATATTTCCTGACACTTTCACTATATTCTGGCAGCAGAACATAAGAGAGATAATCTGTGAAAAAATCTGGTTCCTCTGCCTCTCCTAGTGCTCCTAATGGCAAGTTTGTAAGAACCTGAACGAAAAACAACCAGTCAAGATTGAGAAAGATAGTTGTTTGTTGAGTCTCATGTTATAGGTAATAGGTAGTAATATGAACTTATAGAATATACTACACTACACTATAAAGCTACTGTGTTAGAAACAAACACTAATGACTAACTGTAGCTGATTTAAATCAGTGGGAACAGGCAGAATCAAACCGTCAATCGTGGACCCCATCAGGCAGAGAAATGACAGAATTTATGACACTCAACATGTGAATTATGCCTATTTGTTACAGTGATTAAACAATCTCTCCAGTTCATGTTTCATATTTCATCTTCCCCACAGGAGGGACCTGTTTGAAAGGAGAGACAGGACTGAGAGCATCCTGTTGTCTCAGTGGGTCTAATCTAGATGCTTATTTGTTTATTTGATATTTATTGTGTCATATATATAGGGACGGTGTGTGAGACAGCGATATGTTTATGAGAGGGAAAAGGCGGTCTTGGATTGGTATCGGCAGATACTTCAGTTGCGCCATCAGTTTCAATATTTTGGAACTGAAAAAGTAGGTATGGAACCCATCCCTAACGTATATACATATATATATATATGTATATTTGTTCACCACAATAAGAGAATATTTAAACAAAGATATACTCATACATTTATAGTGTATGTGTGTGAGCGCGTGTCTCTCCTGCACTGTGGTGGCTTAATAATCAGTCTCAGTGGCGGGCTCAGATGGGATGTTTCTGCAACTGGTCTGAATACTGCATGTCATAAGACCAGTTCTGATTAAATTTTCATGAAGCAGCCAGGCTGTGTGTTTGTGTGTGTGTGTGTGTGTGTGTTGTTTGGATGGGTGGATGGGGATGTGACAGGGGTGTCAGTGCACTCAGTGGGAGTTCAACTTCCAGGAGAGAGAGAGGGAGAAGGTGCTGAAGTTACCAAAGGAGATAGTTCTCACTTCCAGCGCAGCAGGCAGAGTGAAAGACAAAACACACTGCGTGCACATTAATGCGGAGAGCTTGTACCCACAATATTTTTTTTTAATTAATCAACGCTCCTGTTTCAGGGAGGATCATAACAACACACAACCACCCTGCCCATGTCTAGAGGCACTTTTCACACCATGCACCCCAACTCAGGATCTGCCTCCTTGGAGGGATTCTGACTATGAAGGTGTGTCCTATGGACACCTGAGGGCTTCTCCCCTGATTAGAAAGGCTTTTAAATGTACTGTCATTGTTTCCCCAATCCTCTCTCTGGCCTGCAAATAGATTAAAACATGACGGTTTGGGTTGGGTCTCCGGCACCTCATGAAGTCACAGATTTCCATGTTTACCACCAGAAGTGTGTAAAATAATAAGCTTATTTTTGAAAGTAAAAATGTGTTCAATTGAACTATTTATAAGAAGAGTTCAATATTGTAATT
>NW_023339674.1:1857107-1862598 GCF_004916995.1 Morone saxatilis
TCCCCCCCAGCTCCACACACACACACACACACACACACACACACACTCTGACACGTCGCATGCTGAGTAGACAAATTCAAACATGCTATCACAGGAGAAAATATGCCCAAACAGCAAATCTAACCTTGTCCCGTGCTTTGAAAATACAGTAATAAACAAACCTAACCGGCAAACAAACAAATAAATGAGAGCGGCGGGATGATGTGCTGATCTCTAAACAAGGAGGAGGAGGTGGGGTGGGGGTGTGAATCACAGAAAATGGGCTACGTTTGACCTGAAAGAAGGCAAAATGTGCCATGAAGATAAAACTGCCTCCAGATATTCTCTTCAAAGTATTCAAGCAGAATAACTGTTATCAAAGTAATTAGCAATATCACAAATAACTGTTCAAGTGGAGTTATAATTCTGTATTTATTGTGCTGCAGATTGTTTTGGGGCTTTCTATGTCTTCTTTATGCTCAGTAGCAGTTTTAGCTCATTATTTGTTGCCAGGAATTCACTTAAAGAGAATTTCCTTCGTGTTATTTTATTTCCTGTTGATGGCGGTCACAAGGCGATCTACTGAGTCAACCTTTTAACGAGGGGTCGAGTTCCTGCTGAATCCCTCAAACCACCACTATCACTTCCATTCATGTTTCACTTCCCCATATGTGTGTGTGTGTGTGTGTGTGTGTGATTCAGCATTTTGTCTGAATCAACCAGTCATTATTTCTCAAGTGTCTTTCATTCTTACTGTGTCACAGGTCACACGGGCCTTTTTGTGTTGATAATAGTCGTTGGTTTGTGGCTGCGGTTTGTGGGTAGGAGGATCTCACACAAACACACACACACACACATTTATACACACAGTGGTGAAGGTGCACACACATGCTGTTGACCAGATGAGTCTGTGCAGTAATGCAGTGGAGAGGACTGTCCTCAGTGGCAGTGGAGGGTCAATCGACAATCAATTATTCCACTCAGCCTGGCCTGCAGCCATACCACAGACTCACTTCCTGCACCAAACACACACACACACAAAGACACACTCGCATTCCTTCAGTCTCCGGTTCACACTTATCCCTAAAAACCCACAGATTTTTAGATTTTACTATGTAAAGTGTTAAAAAAGGTATTTAACATTACTACAAATTTGTATTTTCATCTAGTTAGTTAGTAAGTTTGTTTGGGGCCAGGTTTTTTTTTTTTTAGAGGGTTAGGGTTTGGTTTAATTGGTAAAAACAGATTGGAATTTCCCTTGAGACTAAGCTTAAATGTAGAAATAATATCATACATTTACACCATGACTGAAGTTTGAAACATTTTCAAATGTTTTTTTGTTGTTATTGTTGTTTCATATTGATCTTCTGGTTGTCACTAATTCTGATTCCCATTCACATCCATTTATTATTCTTAAATCTTGGTTATGATTCTTGTTGTATTATTTGAAGTAAAATAGTTCACCAGTGAAACAAACTGGAGAAATAATGAATCACTTTGTAAAACATTGAAGATGGATCTCCCAAGCATCATTATATGGTACGACAGTGTTCTCAAGCACATAACTTCCGCATGTCGCCTCCCTAAAGACTTCCCTTGTTTTTCCATTCAACTATAAAACGTCCTCTGGACTCTCAGATCAGTATCCATTCACTCAGTGCTGTTCTCAGTCTGTCCCTTACTCTCAGCAGGACTGTATAAATGTCACACTACATGAAGCCGGACCAGATTTTAAACACAATCGTGTCACATTTGGACGCCGGAGCTGTTTTTCTCTCCGACTGATTCCTCTTCAGTCCTGAGGGTGGATCTCTCACAGACCACGCTGCCCGCTGTCATGCACTCTGTCTCTGCACCCGCAAAATGCCGCGCAGGCACTCACGGTGGCGAAGATGGTGCAGCTGCAGAGCCGAAGTGACTGAGGTGTCACTGAACCTGACACACACACTCAGGACCTGGACCCAGAGGCAGACACACACTGTCCGGACTGATGCACATCTAAAAGGTAGCTTCCCCCCAGACGGAGGGACAGTGTGTGTGTGTCTCTGCGTAATGTTTGTTAACTGGGTTCTGTCATGTTTGCCAGGCAGGAGCGGGGACAGACTCTGGACAGAAAATGAAAAAGGAACTTCTCCTTCGCACGATACTCTTTCAGAGCAAGGTCTTTAGCAGACACTTCACAGGTAGCTAGACCCAGCAAATCAGACAATATCTAGGTGAAATCGGGGTGGAACTGTTTATTGAGTTCATGTTTGCCAGGGGTTGTAATTTAAAGAATCACACTTTAAATTACTTACTGTAGTTATTTTGAAGGAGACACAGTTTTCCTCATGTGGTCTGTCTATTTTCATTTTACACAATAATCAAATTCACTGTAAGTTTCCTAAAATAATAACAATGAGTTTTTATTTCAGATGATGAAGATTAATGACAGTTAACATTTTACAATGATGGTTGTTTCTTACTGGAGTTTATTCCCATGGACCCCAATTTGTTTATATCTTTTCATCTGCACGTATCGCTCAACCCTAATCAGAGACTGACATATCCATCCTGTATCCTGTTTGACATAGTTTTCAGGACCTGCGCTGAAGGATTTCTATTAACTTACCGTTTGTCGATACATATGTCGATTTAAGTTATTTCTGTACAGCTGTGTCAATCTAATTTGTGACAACTTTTCTGTCGCCTCACGCACAGGGACATTCTCATTCTTAAAGTTGGGGTCAGTCAATCTGGTTAAAGAGAGTTGATTGTTCAATGCAAAGAAGTCTGTATTTGACAACTTGGGAGCATGAACGCCACCTGTTGTTATTGTGTGGCTTCCCATTTACCATAACCCAAAGTGTCAGTATTTGACGACCTGGGAGAACTTTCTCCAGAATGACTGACCATCCTTTAATCCTCCAACAAGCTCTATCAACCTGACCTATTTGGATTGCTGAAAAATAGATAAAAATAGATACAGCAAATCCGGGGTCTGGAAACATTACTTTAACTGCTCGCTATTCAGGAAAACATAGACATGGTTTGTTTTAACCATTGAACAAATCTCCAATGCTGACGTTTTCAGGATCAGTAATAGTTCCACATGTGTTGGTAGAAGTTTGGTAACTCCAAAAAGTTTTCCTCAATTAGATTTAGAATAAGGGAGAGAAAGAGAAAGCGTCTAAATTCAATCACTGTGCGTCTGACAGATTGTCAGAGTGACAGAAAGCGACGGTACAACGTCCTCTTTCTTCTGCGATGTAACGTAAACTGGGGTACACTCAAAGCCTCTGCCTTATAAAAGCATGTCCTCATTTAGCCTGTTTAATACCGAGCAGAGGAACCGTTCTGCGGGAAGACGAAGACGAGGAGAAATAAACAGAATGAAGAAGTGTTTGTGGTGAAGGAGTGCAGACTCAGCGCTGCCGCCGGCGTACAGAGGAGACGGAGACAGAGTGCTGAAACTGTCATGGCAGCCCTCGCTCGGTGACAGAGAAGTGTGAGCAGTCACAGAGTAGACGAGGACGAGAAGAAGCAAAGGAGGTAGAAACAGAGAGAAACTAAAGGGAGTTAGGGAAAGAGAGGAGCTACTTGTCTGACATGTTGCCTTTTCATTTAGAGGTATTTTTTGTGGTGAGAGATGTTGGCAGTTTGGGGCCAGCTGTTCTATTCTTTCTGTCTCGTGGTCTTTTCTCTAACTGATAATGTTCTCTACCTTGACTGCTGCTGTTGTTGTGGTAGTTGTTGCTGTTGTTACCGGTGTTATTGTTCTGTTCTGGTTCACTGTTTCTTAGTTAAAATCAAGGATTTACTTCTCCAGTAGTTCAAGTTCTTTGTCATTCTTTGGTCCAATTAATGAAATTAAAATGTGAGAGCCAAATAGATTAATGGAAATATTTATTTTAGGCTCCCTTTTGAATTTCCTTAATATCTAACACACAACACACTTCACTGACATTCTCTGGACAGTTTAAGTCTGCCACGGTGCACATACAAAAAATAATACATATAAAAATTTAGTTTTCAATAGCTTCAGTACAATGTTTGCCATGAAATATGTTGAGGGGAACCTTCGACATATTTCCTCATGGTGAAATTCAGTCATCTGAATGCTATAGAAACCAACTATTTCCATTGATTGTCTACGTAAGCAGTCGTGCAATACATTCTGGTAGAACCATGGTGCGTTTTGTGAGACGGGCAGTCCGTTGGCCGCCCCTCATTTCATAAAGTTAAGGTCTAAGCTACTTTAAAAACCACCAACGTTCTGATTAGTGGACAACCAACTTAACTTCCAGCCACAGCTGACTAAAGCATCTAATGCCCTTAACATGCAATAATTCCCCCGTGGATACTTACCATTACTCTCTTGTTCTTGAGCTTTTGCCTGTATCACAATATTATCATGAGTATGTCAAGTTTACTCAGTTGCCATGGAAATGTAGATGTTCTAACTTGCCACGACTCTGAGCACCTTTAGGACTTCTTTGTTAGGCCTTTTCCATCAGCAGGGAACCGACTCCGTTCTGGTTCAGGCACTTAGTTTTGAATTGTCCTGAACATTTCAGCCAAAAATATTTTTTAACTGGTACCGAACCCAAACATGGCTGGGCTGTAATCATCTGTTTTTACAGTGGTTATGTCTCTGCTGTGTGAAATCCTCGCATTCAGTCAGGAAACATGCTCATTTTTTCAGGCCACACAGGAGCTAATCTCGTGTGCAGTTGTGTGCTAAGAAGTATCAATATTCTGCAGATAACTGAACTGAGAGACAGAGAGGAGGAAGTGAGCAGATAATCTCTTGGGGTATCATCTTGTGGTGTAGGAGACTTAATCTAGATACCCTCATCAGGACCTCACTGTGTCTTCATGTTGACTCGACCACCTGTATAATTCTCTGTGGTGTAAATCAGCAATCAAGCGTGGCGACATTCACACGCAATCAGGCTGATGAGTGGTTGGACACACATTACTGCCCCCCCTGCTCCATCAGCCAGCAGGTCTCAGTCAGATAGGCCTCCATAAATAAGTCATCCCCCACAGTCCACTCACCTGTGCCTGTTTACATGGATTAAATTTGCATGGCCTTTATTAAGATTTAAGGACGGACGCCAGGTTAACATCAAAAACAAAAACAAGCTTTTATTTTGGCGAAATCCATGGTGCGTCCGTCTGGTGTGAGTGGATTGTTTACAGGTTAGTGCTGAAATGATGTTTCGTTGAAAAGCTCTGACGGGGCAGAACTACAGTCTGGGTGGAGTTCAGTGCTTCAAAGAAGTCACACTGCATTGTGAGTATTTGGGTAAAATTATCTGTTTTCCGTTCACTTGTACCCTTTCACTTCTCAGATTCTGCCTAAAGAGGAAGTCATTGAGCACATTTACTCAAACAGAAAAAAAAATTGTTCCCTCATGGCAGCGACTGTGAGAACTCTCCTGTTTTTATTGACCATCCAAAAGATGCAGCTAGAAGTTTCCGATCCTTGCCAAGCCTGCAATTGCAATGGCGGCTGTGGCTCAGAGGC
>NW_023339674.1:1862799-1862961 GCF_004916995.1 Morone saxatilis
GTACAGGTCCATTTACCATTACTTTCTAGGGAGGTCACTTGATGAAAAATCATGGTATTTAAATTTATAAATGAAAATATCTAGATAAGAAGAGCAGTAACTACAGGCCACAGACTGTCTATCGTTTTTCATCCCTACTTTTTGCGCCACGGACCGGTTTCA
>NW_023339674.1:1863061-1882118 GCF_004916995.1 Morone saxatilis
TGGTGGTGGTGATGGTGGTGGTGATGGGCCTGGTGATGGTGGCCCGCCGAGGCCGTGGACAGGTCCTCCCCGACGTACTGCTGCCCGCGGAAGCCCTCGTAGGCCTGGTGGTGGTGGTGATGGTGGTGCGCGTTGCCGATGAGGGCCTCCACCGCGTCCTCCGGGGTCAGGTTGAGCGCCTCGGGGTTGATGTGGTGCTGGTAGCTGGGGATCCAGTACAGGTCCTCCAGCTGAGGCTTGCCCGCGTTGCTGTGATTGTTGTTGCCGCTGCTGTTGTTGCTGCTGCCGCTGCTGTTGACCCCGCTGGTGAGGCTCTGGTTGGGCTGCGCGCCCGGGCTCGGGGCGCAGAAGCTCGGCGAGGAAGGCACGGAGGAGCAGGGGGTGCTGATCGGGGTGGAGGACAGAGAGCCCGACGGGAGGCGGTGGCAGTAGCGGTCGGCCTCCGGCGGCTCCTTCTTCACCTCAAACTTCATCAGGTCAAAGTCGTTGACGTACTCGATGGCCAGAGGGCTGTTGGGCAGCTCTGCGCTCATGGCGAGGTCGGTGGCCATTTCAGTCCATGCGACGACTCCTGCCCTCACAGCCAAACCGACGGCGGGCAGCCCTCTCGGATACAGATTGCGAAGAGGAATAAAAGCCTGTATGGTGTATATATAGACACACGCACACGCCCGGTGCGTGGGGCTGCTGCAGGGCCGGCGGGTGGGTGGAGAAACTTTTTAAGGCTGCGCGTCCCTAAGACAACTTCTATATATAGTAGCGTGAATATACGTATGCATGTAAATGAACTTGTACACCTGCCAGTTCGCCTCCGCTCGCTGCTCTTGTTGACAACTTATCCCAGGTCAAATGCACGCTTTAATACCAGGAGCCCCCGGGGCGGCTGAAACTCGAGCCCGGTGAATTTGGAGACACCAACCTGTCTTGTCCTCGCTTCACCTCTGCAGCCTACTTGCCTCCTTGTGATTTAGTGTCCCTCGGTTCTGCTCGATCAAGTAACACGAAAAGGTTTCGTCTCCTCCTCTCGGTGCGTTATAAATATTTTCCAAGCATCCTTCTTCGCCTCCCGCTGTTTACAACTTGATCATGAAGTCCCAGGCAGCGGGCTGGAGTCACTGCAGCATGGCCCGGATACAAAGTTTCTCACACAATCAGCTCGGACGGTGTGTGACAGTCACAGGGCGGACGCGCAGGCGTGCGTAAAAGTGTGCCAAAAAGGTCCCCGGGAATCCAAAATGGAATGGCACGTGCAGAAGTTTTGAAAGTTCACATGCATCAGAGTTTAGTGCGGAGCTGCAGGTAGTGCTCCTGCTGGGAGGGACAGGAGAGTCTGGTCCCCTGGTGTTGTGGTCAGTCCAGAGATTTGATGCAAGCAGCGGATTACTGACAGTTTCGGTCCCCACGGTCCTGTCCCCCCTCACCGGGGCGCGCTGCTGACCTTACGTGTTGACTGTGTGTGTATTATTATGCAAGAGGTGATAAATTCCAGTTGCTTTTCTCTCTTAAGGCCCTCTAACTGTTTCTAAGAGCTCCACGGTGCAACCACGCAGTGTCACTGAGGCGCTGGAAGGCAATCCGCTCTTATAAAGACAGCGTGCCTCCCCCCGACCCTCCCACACAGAGGTGTGACGGGCCAATGGGAGGAGATCACAGCATAGCATTTGCATTCTCCCACAGCAGAGCCCTCCACTCCGGCCGAGTGGAGCCGAGCCGAGCCGAGCGCAGCCGGAAGCGAGCGAGGCGCGCAGGGAGAACAGGTGCAGCAGATCCCCCCCTCTAGTGACCGAGCAGGTGCTACTGCACGGCGGAGCGGAGTAAGACGAGAGCTCCGCTGCTTTCCCAGAGAAAAAAATGTTTACTCGGAACAGAGAAACAGTTTTCACCGTTTCCAAACTGTGTGTCAGTTGTGTAATCGGGCTGTCGGGCACGCGTTTGGATTTCACATGGGATTAAAATATCTTCCAGGTTGTTAATGTACACAGTTATCACCTTATAGGGACTTAAAGGAGAACAGATTTTAGACTCTTAGAGACTTTGCAATGATTTTCTGCATCATGAAGACATTTTAATATTTTAAAATTTAAACTTTTAATGTTTTTAAACTTTTAATCGCCACAATATTCAGAAGTGTTTGGAACTTTTCTGTCTTTGCACATTTAATATTTCATTTCTCCAATTAAGCAGCCGGTTACAGAAACCAGAGTGTTCTTAAAGCAGTAATGTTTGCTGATATTTTGTGACCAACCAATGCAATCAAATTTACACCTTTGGCCCCTAAAAAATGAACAATTGAGGTTAAACTGAAGTTATTTATCCAAATATGCTGAAGAATAAAATGAATATGACTGGTAGCTGTCAGTGTGCTTCCAGGAAGAACACATGAGAGGAACACATGTAGAGGAGGAAACACAGATAATACAGGATAACGTTAGAGTTAATTAATACAAATATACTTTTAGACTTAAATATGTATAAAAATAAGAGAGAGCAGTGTAAAGTATGGATACAGGTTCAAGTGTATTACTGTATAACACATACACAGTAACTCAGAAATAAAACACATTATTAACTTGATTAAAAACAGCTTATTGTATCTGCTTTACTCTCAGAGGAAGCCCGAGGATGCTTCTGACACCACAAACTACCAAATCTATCAATACTGATCGATGGAAGGCCGCGCGCCCCCTCTGCCAAAAATCAATGCGCATTTCCGCGAGGCTGCGAGGAGGCCGCGTGTGGCTGCGCGCGGGTTAAGTATGATTGGATAGTCCCGGCGGTGGTCTGCAGGGTTTTCATTTGCAATTAACCACAAATTGCATCCCGTCTCATCTCCGCGGATCGACGGATAATTAAGCCCCGCCGCACGGGTCTCCATTCTGGACGCATATGTCTCTTTTTCCTGCAGAGAGAGGCTTTCAGGAGGGGGGGTGAAGGAAATCAGAGAGGAGCAGGATGTCGATAGTATCATGTGAGCAGGACTTAAACCGGGACACCGCCTCACCTGACCCGTTTAGCCCTTTCAGCAGCGGCAGCCCCCCGGAGTCCCATCCAGCCACCGATATGTGAGTGATATATGTGCGGGATAAAGTGCCTATCTGCGGGAAAAACAGGTGGCAGTAAGTTTAACTTGGTCAGATGTGAACGGGAAAACCTTGCGCAGCTGCTGAGCTTAACTTCCAGTCCGAAATGGCCATGAAATACGCCCCCCCCCCATTCCCTCAAATCTGCTGGCGAGGATGAAAAGAAGAGTATGAGATGAAGGGACGGAAATCATATCAAGGTATTTTAAGTTTAGGTGCGCTAAGTCATTAGGAGAGGGTTTTTTTTTTATCAAATAAGCAGGAGCTGGCCCTCAAACGCAAAGCTAAGCAGTCTGCATTGAAATGGCACATTTAAGAAGATCTGCTGTGGTCCATTCATTGTCAGGGGAAGGGGAGTGTCTGCGGCCGAGGGCTTGAGACATAAATTTTTGAAGTCAGGGTTTTCATTGTGCCTTTGCATATTGGGACTTCGCTGCAAGTGCAGTTCTTCCGATTTAAGCAAAACGGACATCAGCAAGGTGGAGGATCGACAGTGGTCTTTTGAGTCGGCCGCCAGGCGAGCTTTGAGCCAAGGTAGCCAGCATCCAGACCAAAGAGAGCGGCTCCAGGAGGTGGCTCAGGGTTATCTGAGGCCTGGAGGTTTTTGTCACCGCCGTTAAGCCACTAATGCTGCTGTGGAGGAATCAGCTTTAATTGTGCGGGGATGTGACACGCACGCATGTGCGCGGACACTGAAGTTAACAGGGAGGCTTACTTTAGAAATCAGGACTTTCACCACATGTAGGAGGCCCCGCGTGTATAGAAATCATGTTTGTTCACCAGAGTGATAAAAGGTTTTTGGTCTCAAAGCAGCAGTCGTTTAGACTACCACTTCTTTTGGTGGGACTCACCCAAGTAATTGCTGAGATCTGGGAACAGGGTGACATTGCTAACAGTACGTGAAACCATCACAGACTGGACAAACCAAACATGAGGATTCCAGCGACATACACAAATTTTGTCTTGACTGTCAGTGAGGAACACACAGCGGACAACTGAGTAAATAGAGACAACACACTGGGCGATGACTACTGAAACACAAGAGCTCATTCATTAATACGAGCCGCTTTTATACTGAAGTCCACTCAGAACGGGAAAGAAATATGTTAAGATGCAGAGTGAGGTGGACTTCAGGTGACTGTGGCTCTGTGTTAGAAATGAATAGATACTCTTTCATCTGTGGTAGGGATGCACTACAGATACCAGCATCGGGTCCCATAACTATAGCTCATGTACACTAATTACTACTCCGATACCACTTTAGAGCAGCGTAACCTCGTTAGTTGAGCAGGTAGGTGGAGGAGAAGCAATGTCAGCAGTTTGGAGGTATTTTAAGCAGCTTTTACAACATTAACAAGATTTAGTTTCTCAAAGTCAGAAGGTGTGGAACATCTGATGAACATAAAACATGTTTTCAAAGTCATTAGAACGGCAACGATATTATTCAGTACTCAGTATCAGCAAATACCCCAAAGTAAGTGCTTGTTATTATTTGGTCCAAAAGGTGGTATAGGTGCATCCCTACTCTGTGGTAATCAGGAGGTTCTGAAGAAATCCTGGTGGGCCACTACTGTTCCAGGCCAATGTGAGTTAACCTGCCTGTGGACTGAGTTGACACAACTTCTAACCACATTTTCTGCAGGTTTTAGATTAAATTTAAGACTTTTTAAGACCTATTTTATGTCCATACCGGTAAAAACGTACAAAGGATAAAAAGGAAAACCGGTTTTGATTCCATGTTTCTTTCATTTTGTAGTTGTTGGTTGTTTGTCAGGATTATCTTGAGGTTGCAACCAACCAGAGACCAATTACAAGTTACAGTGATTTTTTTAGAAAAGTGTCCTTTAGTTGTCTTCAACTTATCAGTCGATTGTGTCTAGTACAGGATGGTTTAATTGTTTGCAGTCTTAACTGCCCAGAGCGAGTCCCACTCTGCCCCTGATCAGAAGACAACTGGAATCCTTCTACGTTGTATGAGTTTAGCTCCCGACGGTCAACACCAACTGACATAGACTGAAACAACTTGGTCAGATCAGTCATCACATCAACAACTCGTAACTATTATCAGCCCATCACTCAGAAGGTGTGTCAGCAGTCAGACAGGTTGTAAACGAACAGTATAGTCAGATCATCTAAACCACTTTAATGGAGGTCGAACTGAAGGTGAAATCCTAATCCCTCATTGCAAAGACAAACTGTGTGCATACATTAGGACTGCAGCTAACCATTATGTTCATTATCGATTAATCAATTGGTTGTTTGGTCCATAAAATGGTGAAAAATGGCAATCATTGTTGATGAAAACCCAAACTGACATTCTCAACAACCCCAAAGATATTCAGTTTACTGTCTTAGAGGATGAAAGAAACCGCTAAATATTGGACGTGTTTAAAAAAAAAAAAGACTGCTTGTAAATGGGGCCCTGCTTTTAACTAAAGTTTTACTTTTTTTACTTTAAGTTTGTCTTTTGTTTTTACTGTGCACTGGCAGCCAAACAACCTTCCCCACTGATGATTAGTAAAGTCTATCTATGAAAATAAGGTCCAACTGGTAATAAACTGGAAAGATCCCTCAAAGGAAGTAAAGCTCAAAAGGCAAAACCTCGTACGACACATGTACCACAAACACACACGCAATCCAGTTCTTATCAACTCTCCAACACACACACTCTCACACAAACACACACGATGAAGAATCACAGTTGACCTTTCTTTTTGTCTGTGCGAGTCTCCGCGGACAGATGATTTCTCTCCCTCCGTCTTCTCTCCGTCTCGTGCGCTTTTACTAAAAATTGAAATATTGATCTTAATTAGAGTTTGCCGAGCTCAGCAGCTCGCGTTGAGGGTTTTAGACAAGAGGCAGCAGACATCTGTCTAAGGCACTTACGTCTTCAGCGCAGGAGAGGAGCGACGTGGGTGAGGAGGAGGAGGAGGAAGGGGAAAAAAATCGTGTGGTGAGAAGAGAAGAGTGATGGCTCCCTGTCTCCTGCCTTTTCTGAGAAACATGTCGAGCTCTCCGTCTCCGGTCGCTGCTGTCAATACATCTGAGAGAAAATCGAGCCGAACACACACACACACACACACACACACACACTTCAAATATATCCATCCTCACAAAAAATATTCAACATCGTTTAACTGGCAGCATGTGACGATCTGTACATGAACTCAAGTTTTCCAAGTTCCAATCATCAACCGGCTGATCTCTCCTTCGCTTGAGGTCAGGTTCACAGTAATGCCGATACATTTAGAAACGCACACACAAGCATTTTTAATCTTCAAAATGAGCTCTTCTAAAAGCTAGTGAGACCGGATACTTCCTAAAGTCCCATACAGCAGTGGGAATAGGGAAAACTACGATTTTCTGGGCAAAAATGTGCGACTGTTCAGCTGAGTACTGACACTGTAGAGCCAACTTTATCACCTCTGTGATCTCATCCTGTATCACTACAGCTGATCCCACTAGCAAGGCGTAGCCACAGACGAACAGTATCATTAAAGGAAGAGTTGAACATTTTGGGAAATACATTTAGTACAGAGGACATGAGTAACCTAGCTTAGCATAGAGACTGGACAAGCAGGGGCAAACAGCTAGCCTGGCTGTCAAAGGTGAGGAAATAGACTCAAAAAAAGAAATAAAATAAAGCTCAAAAATGAACTCTACACAAACAGAAATGTAAATGTTTTAGGGGAGCTATGTGGTGGAACTATTTCTTGAGGTTGCCAGGTTTGGTGCCATCGTGGCCTCTACGGAGACTGTCTGTATCTGGCAACAATAGTAGATGAACTGTTAATGAGTTAGCTCAGCTGGTAGAGCATGTGCCCCACGTATCAAAGCTCAGTCCTGACCACAGCGGCCGGGGTTCAATTCAATTCCACCCCCCCTCCCTGTCATATCTTCATCTGTCGCTATAAAATAAAGGCATAAAAACACCCAAAAATATGAAAAGAAGTAGTCCCCGTTTTTTGAACGTCTGTACATAAACTTTATGTGCAGAAACACTGCGCTCCAGATGGTGGCCATTATGGAAAGTCTCCTGTTTGCCAACCAAAAGAGAAAGAAGAAAAAGAAGAAAGTTTTTACATTGTCTATGCCTTTCACAAAAAATATCACAAAAACAAATTCACACAAACAAACTGAACAATCCCTGATCAGAAGGAGGTAAACCATGTTTTTCTATGCATTAGTGTGAACATAAGGCTGAGAAATCAACATCATTAACAGATAACACACACAGGCACACACACTCAGTCTCTTTAATCTGCTGTCGGCCCCCTGTGTGTCACACTGCTTGTTTAACGCCTCAGTTAGAAAGCGTGGTAATGTTGTAAATATGAGGCTCTGCACTCACACAAACACACTCTCACTTACACACACACACTCTCACACACACAGTGTATTAGCAGAGGTCTGGACTCTGCAGAGCGGTGGATGAGTTTCTCGTCTCAGGATCCGGTGTCCCTCTCAGACACATATGAAGAAATGAAGAGAAATAAATAATAATAAAGACAAAAGGATGGAGGTAAGTCTGGTGAAGGTGGTGTTCTAAAGCCATGTTGTCTTTTAAAACACTGTCTTCATTGGCTTAAAGCAGTGTGCGATAGCAAATATTTTCCAATTGCTATATGCTAATTAGTTAGCTCCCACTAAGTCCACCCCCCCTACCCCAAGGAATTTTGTTTTGCAATAGTATGAAAAAAAAAAATTTCAAATGTACCCACACTGAAAACTTCAGTGTCAGGGAGGCAAATGATGTCAGACTGGATTTATTTTTCTAGGAGAGGAAGTTGTTTCTGATCTGATAGACAGAAACATGGCTCATCAACATCTAAGCCTATTTGAGAACCAATACTCGAATGTGCTGTTGTAATGTCAGCTACTGGTATCGTCTTCTAACTGCAGAATGACCAAATGACCATGTCTACTACAGATCATATCCTGTAGTTAAAAGCCCGTCAAACGATGAATTACTGAGGAGCACGTGGAATATTTTATTTCTTGTTAATGGAAGAAGAGAGAAGTATGTGCTTTTAAATGTACTGTACACTTTAACAATGTTAAAACTATAGTAGTTTTAATACAAAGCAAAAGAGAGACTAATTTCTGTGTGCATGCATTCTCTCAACACACACACACACACACACACACACACTTGCAGCACTGTGAGCATGAAGTCAGTCCACTCATGTGTCTTCTCTGCAGGCTTTAAAGTGAGGGGCACTGCTGCTTCTGTCACCACCTTCCCAGTGAAAACTCTCACAAACACGCTCGGGTCATGTGACAACACGGCCGCTCCCAAACAGAAACACACTCGCAGCCTATAAACACTCTCACGGCACTGACTTCACATGTCAAAAAGAGTCTGAGAAACGGCACAAAAGGTTCATATTTTATTTGTCCTTTTAAAATATACAAAGCCTGATGAGAAAATCTGTATTGCAAACACCCAAATTGATATGTAAACAGATTTATATAGAAAATTAAAACTTTCAGGCCCTGAGTGATAAAATGCAGAGGGAAGAGACACAGACACACCTGTCAGGACAAACCTGGAGCACAGAAATAACTGATAAGCGTTTTTTCCTTCCAGGGCTGCTGGTTTCTGTAGTCTCACAGCCGAGGCTTGATCTGCAGTTTTTTCTCTGCGGAAGAAAAACAGGGAATTTAAATGAAAAGATGAGTATTGGCAGAAATGAAATGACAAAAAGACAAAGGTGTCTGTGTGTGTGTGTGAGTGTTCGCTCATGTGTAACTGACTCAGAGCTACTGTGTGTTGTCCCGCTGAAATGCTGAGTGATGACATCTCAACTGATGAGTAAATGAGGAAGAGAACGGGACAACAGGGATGGATGAAGGTGTGTGTACAGGAAGTGTGTGTGTCTGTGTGTGTCTGTGTGTGTCTGTGTGTGTGAGGTCGCAGTCTGGCAGTGATACATTGCGTCTGAGCTAATTTATGCAAAGTGAAGAGGAGCTTGTTTGGCGGAGTTCCACCTTTAATGAGGCTCTGGGTGGTGCAGCGTCATTAGTAATACTTAAGAGCACAAACCGACTGGACGGAGCAGGCGGAGGGGGCGATGAAATGATTACTGGTTCACCTGTGTGTGTTTGTGAGTATGTCTCTAGAGAAGTGGATCTGGACCTCATTGGTGTCATTGATACACTTCAGGGCACGGACCCATGTTTGAGAAGATGTAGTCCAAGGATTCAGCCTGAGAAGGACTTTTGCCTTTATTTGTGCCTTTATTTAAGGAAAGATGGGAAATGGGGGGCGAGAAAGAGATCGAACCCAGGCCGTTGCGGTAAAGACTTTTTTTGGGGACCCCATTGAACTCCCTTCAAGGACGCCAGGTTGAGACCTGACCTAGAGTCTGTAGGGCTGCAACTAGCTTTTGTTTATTCGTTCACAAAATGTTAGAAAACAATAAAACAAGTTCCCGGAATTCAACATGACATCTTCAAATTACTACAAAGATATTCAATTTACAATGAAGACAATAACCGAAAAGCAGCAAATCCCCCACAGCTGGAACCAGACACTGTTTGGCATTTGTGCTTGACATGTGACTCAAATAACTGATCTGTTATTATCAGCATTGTTTAGTTTCCTGTTGATTGAGTCCATCGCAGAGCAAAGACACACGTGGCCAAAAGAATTCACAACTGACAAAATGGCAAGTTGGAGTTTCTAACTGTCCTGACATAAAGCACTGTTTACAATGTCCCACAATCCCAAGCTCCAGTGACAGGAGACACTTTCTAGACATAAAAAATGCAGTAGTCAGTTTGTGTCTGCAGTAAAGTTGTCTAAAAGGTAAGGTTTATATGAGCTTGGGTGCGATTAGTAATTCACACCAAATGCTGTTGATTTCAAATTGTATTCCTGGTTAACAACCACTCAAACTTCCTCTGGTTGTGTCAGCTCTTGGCTACATGCACTCATTTATTTACATACTTTGTATTTTTGCAAACAACTTCCAAGTTTAACACCTCACCAACAGTTTTAACATTTATCTCCTTTTTCAAGTGTATTGCAGTCCTAGAAAGTTAGTCTACAACTTTCCAAGGACCCGACAGACACTACTGCACCTAACTTTAGAGGATCTGGATGTGAGCAAATTGTCCTTCCATACTTACTGGGTTTTTATATATATATATATATATATATATATATATGTATGGTGTCCATATTTATATCGTTTGACTATGGAAATGTTACACATTACAGAAAAAGGAACCAAACTGGACTGAGAAGAAGAGACTTCTGTCAATAGAGGTGTCGACAAGGTCCAGAAGACTATCGAGACCTCAAGGATGTTCTGGCAAACTGTCAGATGACTCAAGAAGAAAAGGCAAGGCTTGGCTCAGGCTGTACAAGGGAAATTGATGAGCAGTGGAAAGAACACTTGGAGAAAGTCCTGAACCCAACCAACACATCCTGTTGTTGTCCAGCTCATTACTAGAGGAGTCATGGGAGTTTGCCCATCCAGTCTGGACTTGGAGAACTGAGCCTGAGTCTCATGGGGAGTCGTGTGAGGGGTACTGTGGGAGAGTGGTACATTACTACGAGCCATCCATTCCTTAGGTAACCAGAATGAGAGCTTGGGATTCTCGGCAGGGACTCAAACATGTTTTCAGTGTGCGCTTGGCTCCACCAGGGTTGTTTCCCGTCACTGATTCTGTTTCTGATTTTCATGGAGAGGATCTCAGGACGCAGCCGGTGGGACGAGAGTGTCCGGTTGGAGGACCACAGAATTACGTCCTTGCTCTTTGATGATGATGTGGTTATGTTGGCTTCATCCGACCGTGACATCCAGCACACGCAGGAGTGGTCGGGATGAGAGTCAGCACCTCCAAATCAATATTAGATTTTCTCTTTATAATTTATCTAGGAGCTGGTTAGGTTTGGGAAACCCCTGGATATGTTAAGTCAAGAATGAAATATAGGACATTATAGTATCATTTTACAAGTGGATTTAGTCTTAAAAACATCAGCTATGACTGGAACAACTCATTGGCAGAAATCGGCACAAAAGAAAATCGACCCAAATCTCAGAGTAATGACTAACTGCAGAGATCAAGCTGTCAAGATGAGTTTGATGATCCATGTTCAGCTTTTCCACTGAAGCAGATATAACAGATCTGTTGTCTCTCAGCAGTTGCAGTCTCTTGGGACCTTTTCATTTTGTTTGTCAATGAAAACCACCTCTGCCACCTCTTTAGCAAAGATAAAATGCAATCCTATTTTCATGAGCCCTGGAGAAAACCTGAGGACCAGACCTTATTTATTTAAGGACATTAAAGACAAAATTCTACAGATTTTAAAAGAACATTCAAGGAAAAGTGCTACCATATGATCATATTAGTCATTGAATCAGGTGAAAATATAGTAATTATTTTGTTTTAAAATCAGTCAAATGAGACAGAAAATTAGAACATTTTAGGTAATGCGCTGCTTGGTAAAACTGGAATGTTGCTTTGCAGTGTCAGCCAGCATGCATGTGTGTGTCCAGCAGGTGGATGGTCAAGCCGGGTGGGAGGAGGAGGAGGATGGGGGAGGAAGTTGGAGGGGGGAAGGCAGCCTCTCTCCTAATCCTCTATCTGTCAAGTCTGTCAACAGAGAGCTCAGCTGTGCCTCCGTCCAGCCCAAAACCTAAATATTATTACCTCTGTCCTCTGAGCATTATTAATCCTCCCCAGAGCATAATCACACTCACTCTACAGCCAAGCTCTGATCATCATTATCTGTCTGCGGCCCAGACCAACCACCACTCCCCCTTCTCATTCATTCTTGCATGATCCTGTGGCTTTCATGACAAACACGATCCTTCCACAAAACATCTCTGGACAGTCAGCACTTTAAGATACATAGATCGATCTTAAGATACATTCTATGTTTCACAACCTGAATGTCATTTTCCTTGTCTTTCCCAAATATTTTACTTGCCATATCCGGATATATGGAGTCAAGACAAGACAAGGGCAGAAATAATAAATAAAATGCTTATTTGGATGTGAAAGTGGAATTGAATGCTTTTCTAATGTCAGTAATAATCCCTGAAGGTCACAAAATAAGTGTGTGAACAACCATAGTAAGTACGTGGGTAAAAAGCCAGCAATTAGATGAGATAAAAAAGTTAGTTTTTTGTTTGTGAAAAAATAACTGAATGCTTCATGGACACTTTAACTGGTCAGTGGTCTCTTATGGTCGCAGGCTGTGGTCTTTTCATGTCATAGAGTTTTGTTTTGTGTAAACGCTGGGACACTCTGGGTGCTTTAGGTGTGTTGATAATATTTTTGTACCTTTAACCTGTGAGGTCTCAGTCTGCAGTGTGTCCGGTGCGTCTGCCTCCTCTGGGGAGCTGGAGAGGGAGATGAAGGATGGCAGCGCCAGAGGACCTTCGATGGGTGTCTGTGGAGCTGCTTGAGAGACCTGCGGGATGACAACAGACAGGCAGGGCCTAGAAGAGAAGAAAAATGTTAAAAGGTAAAAAAGGCTTTAGATGATGATTCTTGTTGGTTAGGAGTGAGCTCGGTACAATATGCTTCCCTGACCTCTTGGAGGGCTCCTTCGTTCGGGCTCTCTTGGCTGGGGTGGTGGAGGTGCTGCTGGTGCTTCGTTTGGCTCGTTGGCGGTGCTGCAGCTTACAGCGGACTCCTCGAGGGCAGGATCCCGTCTTAGAGAAGTCTGGACACACCAGAGTGTGTTTCTTCTTACACTGGTGGTTAGAGACAGGGAGATATAAACACAAACCCACATGCTTCACTTGTAACAGCTAACACAAAGAAAATCTGAAAAAACTGCTGATGCTGCTGATTCAGAAAAAGTCAAACTGAAAATAAACCCTTAAACTACAGCTTAAAAAAATAACCAAGTAGTTCACATAAGTGGTTGATGTATTACAGGTAGCTGATTCAACACCTCAAACACAGTAAATGAACTTCACACAAACTGTGGCTGCTATTCATAAACTAATCTAATTCAGAGATGCATGATCGGGTATGAGGGGAACTCCTGAGCAAAGGAAAACAAGGTTGAAATACATTTTTGTTTTCTGGCAGACAAATATATTTAGGAGTTTACTGAGTGCTATGAAGCCATTTTATAGGACCAGCTAACCAACAAACCAACTAAACAATATTTCCTCATGATCATAGTAGCCCTTTCCAAATGAACTAATTCAAAATTGGTTTCATGACAACACGAGTTTAGCATTTTTTAGGTCCACTAAAGTCACAGATCTAAACATTAAACCTTTAGGGGAAGCTTTAGAGTAGAAAATCTTATATTTTTCATTCCCTCTTGTGTGACAGTGTGTGAAATAAGCAAAAGGAGGACTTATCCTGATTAGGTACTTTATTTTGTTTTATTATTTCATCCATCCTCTTGTGAGTTAATACTTTTGTAGTTGTAAACAACCCCCAAATTTAATCAGACTGTCTAAACTGCTTATTTGGAAGTGAAAGTGGAAGTGAATGCCTTCATAATGTCAGTAATAATCCCTAATGCACAGAAAATGAGTGTGCAAACAACCACGAGTTAAAGTTGAAGTAAGACGTCTGCAAAAGGGAATAGATGTTTACAGCGGACAGGTGTTTACAGACAGAACGCACTTTATGGAAACTTTAACGTTCGATCACGTTTAGTCACACAAATGAAGTTGGTGAGTAAAATGTTATAATCAATAAGGAAAGGAAAGAGTCTCATTTCTTTAACATGCAAGTTGAGCAAGTGGGTTACAGTCAGCGTCATTCTGGGAAGCATTGTGCATGAGAAAGTGAGCTTTCACATGCATGTTTGCAACTAAGTGTGTATGACAGTGTAATACGGGTGTAAATTGGTAGCTTCATTCTCCACGAGATCCGATCCCTCCCACCTGTCAGAAAAGCTAATTATATTCACTCTGGGGTACAGGCTGCGAGGAGTGTGTGTCTGTGTGTGTATAGGGGTGAGGAGTGCGGGACCGGGAAGCAGATTGGTCCAGAAATAGAGTGTGTATCGGAGGGATGTGTGTGTGTGTGTGTGTGTGTGTGTGATTGTGTGGACGTGAGAGGGATGTTGAGATCAATTTTCCAGGACACTATGGTCAACTCTCTCTGGAGTACAGCAGACCTGACTTGGTGCCATCACACCCATGTTCCCGCACCCCTGGGTGCCAGGGCGGCCCAGGGTCAGCTTGCTGTCAAATGTTTCTCTAGATCATCTTATAGGGCTGCGGTTTCGACACCACATTTCGCTCAACAAATCAGGTCTGCTGCTGGTGTCAGTGATCATTCATCGTTTTATATTTGGTGTCTGACATCACTGCTGAGCCGGGTCACGGTCAGGTCTTGGTTGTGCTGAGAAATACACTAATATTTATCATTTATTGCCCTGATGTTGTGAATTGTAATGAATGATTTAAGGGCTGCAGCTTAAGATTTTTATTTTATGATCATGAATTTAATTATTCTCAGTTATTTTCTTTTCAATCTACGCTACAGTGATCCACAATTAATACAACTTCACATTTGGAGCCCTGACTGTGGTGCATCAAACTGAACCTTTCTTATCAACAAGTAAACTGCCTGACCGAATATAGGCATCTCTTGAGCTGCAAAAATTAGGCAATTAATCCATTATATGTCAACTATTTTACTAAACGCTTAATCGTTTTTTTGTTTCTAGTCAAGAAAAAATGTCTACATTTTCTGGTTTCAGTTTCTCAAATCTGAATATTATCTGGTTTCTCTGATCCTCTATGACAGTAACCTGAATATGTCACCCGGGGTTTTGTGAAACTGTGATCAACATTTTATAGCCCAACAACTAATCTATTAATCGAGAAAATGATAGACAGATTAATTGATAATAAAAAGAATCGTTAGTTGCAGCCCTAGACATTTCAAACACTCTCTGATTACATAACTGTGGCTGTTGACCTCAGCATTTTATCACAAAGGCAATCCAGAATCGTTACTCCATTTTCTATGGAAGGATTAACCCTCTATTTAGATTGCAAGTTAACGAGGTGTTCTTATTATGAACATTTAACACTGATACATTGATTTGACATAAAAAAATATTTTTTATGTTTAACAAAAACTTTGATTGCATCCTGTCAAAGATGGATGTGTAGTTGTGGTGACTTAAATAGTGAGCAGAATTCTTATGATAACCCTTATAGCCATAATCGTGCAGACCACATCCAGTGGTCCAATGTGATGTGTAACAAGTGCACAGTATTAATTGTAACTTTGCAAACCTAAACAGATATTTTTTATATATAATATATAGTAACATCAGGAGTGCTTATACCTCCAAACTTACAGCTAATGCACAAACCTAAAATGTTTAATGCGGCTGTGCCAAATTAAAAATGTGATATTTTCTAAAAATGTGCCAACTCTCCCAGATGTCCAGAGACAAGTGTGACGGGACAACAGGAGTTAACAAAGCTGAGGCACTTTCTGTGAAAGTGAAGGAGAAATTAACTGTAAAAGCTCAGTCCACTCCCCACAGCTCCATACATCCTCATTTTCATAAAAAGATAGAGACAGAAAGAAAGAGAGAGAGAGAGAGACAGCAAGCTGGGAAATGGGAGAAAAAAGCTAAAGTGGACAGAACATCTTTATCCCACACCAAGTTAACAATTTTCCACTTGATTTAAGGAATGCTGGGATGTCTCTGGGGCCTATTAGAGAGCTCTCTGCTGGGCCAAAACCAGGAGGAGTCAGCACATTTACCAAGAGACTGAGAGAATGAGCAAAAGAAGCAAGAAAGAAAGAGAGAGGGAGGGAGGGCAGGAGATGGAAAAGACAGTAAAATAAAAAAAAGGGACATCACACGCATTTACATCTTGGGCATTAAGCCAACGCTCTTGTCTAGAGCAACTTACAGTGAGTAGAACGGAACAATAAATGAGCTCAGGTTGTTCGGGTATTAACATAGAGAGGGTAATATTAAGAAAATGAAAGCTCAAGCTGTCACTAGATCTTAGGTCGCGTTCAGGCCGACAGTAGCACTGCATCAAAAGCAGCCTCCCCCATTCATTTCAATGAGTGCGTTAATGCAGTGGGGATGGGACTGAGTCCAGGAATTTTTGCTCAACTTTTGCTGCAATGCGAGGCAACATCATCAGGGAACGCGCAAAATGGACAATCAAATATGTGTTGACCTGACGATGGTCCCGATGGAGGGACGGTGAAGAACCACTGGGAGGAAACAGATCTCGCAACGTCACTTTCACCACTTCGAGCTCATCGCCGTGTCAGTGCTTGTAAGCTAGCAAGTATCATGCTCATCAGAAAACAAGTAAGCAACCTGTGACTTTCTCAAATGATTTATTTGACGTTGTAGCAAGCAGAGTGCGTTATTTCGATTTTCGGATCTGAATGTGGCCTAAAGTGTAACACACAGCGACAGCGCTGCAGAGAGACATCTGTAAAGACACCGGATGCGTCCTACAGGCAGGAAAAGTGGAACTGTAGCCAGACAAATGTCCTGGTTTTCTGAAGATGCCAATGATGGCAAAGAATAGGGGCCTATCCTGTAATGATGCAGGTCAAGATGCTGATATTTTTTTTAAAGAAATCTTCGGGTGTAAAACAGAAAAGTGCAAGTTAATCAGATGCATTTTCACTGAGGGCTAACTGACAGCCCTCAGCCTTCTGTTGAAAGCTGAACTTGAACACCTGACAAAGATTGGAGCCAACTCTGCCAGCAGGCACGTACTCTATGTTTTGCATATGCATAGCAGGAGTAACTCTCAGTAGTTACGTGCATGTGTGCATGTGCAGAGAGACAAACAATGAAAACTAGCCAAACATTTCCACAACACTGAAATAGTTTTTAACTTCTTTGTAATACGCTTGGAACACAAACGGAGAATATACTTAGACGGCATTGTAAAGTCCTGGTTTAAAGTGAGAAATAAATAGAAAGGGGCAAAATCTCACATTCATTAGGCTAAACAGCCGATCAGACAGCCCTCTGTCAATGTCTGCAGCTGAAATGGTTTCAACACGCTGAATCAGCCGAATGGACGTTGATAAGAGCCAATAAGAGATTACTATAGCCAAACCTGTCAACTGACAGTTGGCCACAGACGCTCAGTGACACCTGATGGCCGACTGCCGGCCTGACGTGTGAGGAACCTGGGAGAAAATGCAGAAAGTAATTAAAAACTGCTAAAAAATGATGCTGCGGAGAAAAGAAACGAGAGGGACAATTAGGGAGGCACAGACAGATCCTACGAGGTGGAGGGTGAGCGTGAGACAAAGCCAGGATGAGGCAGGATGGAGGCGAGGAGCAGACTTAACCCCTGAGCTGCTGGAGTGTCTGCCTGCCTGGCCCATAGTGCCATCCTCAGCAGTTTTCCCATCTATAATTACTGCCTGCTATCCATCATAGAGCCACCAGAGCCTCACAGCGCAGCGCTCCATAAACACACACGCACTCAGGCACAAACACACACAAACACATGCACACACACAGGGGGAAAATCACAGACCTAAGCACTTCAGCTAATAGAATAAATATTAATATCCCTTTTGTTTTCTATATCCTCATTTTACCATGCACTATTTAAATGAGGTCTGACAGTGTGAAAAAGCATCTGTTTCACACTCGACGCTCAAAAACAAGCAGGGGAGAGGAGGAGAGAGGGGGAGACGGGGGAGACAAAGGGAGGCAAAAACAAGAGGGGGGAGGAGAGGAGTGGAGTGGTGTGTTTGAGGTGGATGTGGGTACAGAGTGTGAGGGGGACTCGGGTGTCTCGAGTCATCTGTAGGTGGCTCTCTGTTACCCATCAGGCCCACAATGTGTCACTCAGACACTACAGTTATGCCATTATGGACCGCCACCCCCTGCAGCTGTTCCTGCCTGTGTGTCACTGTGTACATGTCTGTGTATGCGCAGGAGGGGATTGGTTACCAAACTACTTGTTTACCTAAGCCTCAGTTTAACTTCAGTGGAACTGTATACATGTTGTACAATATAATTATACTTTCAAATGGAGAACACAGCTTAGATAAAGAACTTTACAGTCCAGTAATGTCGTCAACGCAGCGCTGAATAAAGAATCTAGTGAGATCAAAACAACATGAAGTCCAAAAGACAGAACGGTCAAAACACTGACGTCTCTTGTTTCAGTTCTTCCAGTCAGACACAGTGATACTGGTTAAAGCTGTGTGGACAGTCTACAGGGTTCCCACTCTTTAAGAAGTCATTTTCCAGTGTTTTTTCTTTTTTTTTGACAATACAGGACAGGACTTGTTCACTACAGTGGTCAGTGTTTATGGGACGCTCAAAGCGCTTGGCTGCTTTCACCACAGCCGATTTCTCTGCTGTGGTCTATTCATCTTCTGACCTTTTAGCCTATTAAAAAAAAAGGTATAAAGTGTTCATTGCATATACAATAAACATTGCCATGCATGCATTTATCGTCCACAACAATAAACGTATATTTGATCTTTAATAGGCTGTATGTGTGTAGATTTGACCGTCTACATGCATGCGTTTAGACCTGATGCCAAAGGTTCACTGCAAGTCTCCTGTCTTACATGGTAACCAGAATGAAAAGGGAGCATTTTTCAGTTACGCTTTGCATCTGATAAACTTGTTTAAAGTGTCTGCGTAGCTTATCCTACCAACAGTCGAGTTCTAAAGACAGTTCTAAAAAAAAAACAGATTATTTCCAGGATATCTGGTCATTTTAATCAATTTCCAGGTGTTTCCATGACTGGAAAACTATTATCTTAATTTCCAGGTTTTCCATCTGAATGTGGTGTCACACATCACACCAGTATTCACAACCCTCATCTGACCCAGGCTGAACCCTGCTCAGATGCTGCCTGCCTTTGTTGAACAGGTGTCTATACTTGGGGTAGACTTCATCTGAAGAGTTTCATGCTTAAAGGCCTCCTCCACTCAAAAATCAGTGTTTCTTATTGTTCCTGCAGTGTCATGTTTGAATAATGTCTGTGCAGAGTTTGACACT
>NW_023339674.1:1882218-1885402 GCF_004916995.1 Morone saxatilis
GTGCGCAGACTAGGGCAGTGGTGGAGGGAGGGGGGAGCAGCAGGGTTGGTGTTCCCGGGTGTGTTGGAGGGTAATGCCAGGGGTGTAGGCTCGGTGGTGTCTCGTTACAAGGTATTTGTGGTAGTGGGGGGACAGCAGGGTGAGGGGCAGGACTCAGGACTGGGGCTCGCCTATCCACAGTAGTGTCTGGATCAGGTTCTGCTGGGTGTATAACCCAGTTACCCCCCTCCCCCTCCCCACTTCTCCCCAAGACCCCCATACTGTCCTGTTTAAGGGTTCCACATGTAATAAGAGCGGGAGTATCCTGTGGAGGGATGGGCCAAAGGTTTGGGGGTGAGGGGGGGCTGTTGGAGAGGTGGCATTACAAACAGACAGCTGGGCTCTCAGCACTTACAGGCAGCAGTGTGACAACCAACACAGGTGCAGGGCATTGTGTGTGTGTGTGTGCAGGGTGAGGCAGGGCACCTGTTGTAGGGTTGTTTGTCTCAAGAAAAAAATAAAAAGCTTTTCCTTTTTGAGTCGCTACACTTTCCCCTAGACGGGCAAGAGAAGTTAAAAACACACACACAGTTCGTCCAAATGATCAATTTGAATTTGAGGAGGCACAGTTTTATTGAAGCTGCATGCAGGAACAACTTCCTTGAAGGTCGAGCAACAATGACCTAAAATCTGCTAATAACAGGATTCTCTGCACAGCCTTTAATTGTGCAAACAGACTAATGGGTATTTTTGCCCAAAAACATATTGTGATATGTTGGGTGATTTGTAAAGGGCAAAGTAGTTAGTAGCATGGAGTCAATGGTTCAAATAAAATATAGGAACATTTCAGTTAGTAATATTATTCTTAAAATATGGTTATAATTTATTTTCCAGCGTCACTTTTGGTCGATGCCCAGGGTGTTGCTTGCTCGCTCGCACCTACAAACTGTGTACAGTGCGTTAGCACGAGCAACAAGACGCTGACTGCACTTCACTTAACTGAGTAGCTGTCGCTCCCAAGCAGGATAAGGTGTACTAAGGTTATGTAACGTTGCTGTATGAGCAAACCAGATCAAGACTATGCTGAACTGTCACATTTAAAAAAAAAAACAATCATAACAAATGTTTCCAGCAGTGTTACACACATTCACAAGGAAGGAGGTGATGAGGGAGGAGAAAGCAACACACACAGATTCATCCTGTCGGTCAGTAGATCCAACAGGTGACCCTCAGTCACAAGCTCATTTACCCATAAGTCCTTCTCTGAACTCCCCATCTGGTCAAGTCTTTCCTGTGTCATGGAAACAGGAGCCACGCCAAGAACGCAAATACGATCCACGACGACTGTCCCCAATAGTGTGTCATCTTATACCCACACACTGTACCCAATCCTAGGCTTTGCAATGAAAACCCATAAAACACTATGTTGTCCAACACATAGGCCGGGTGTATGTGAGTGTATGTGTGCATGTGTACCTTCTCCTTTGCCACCTTGTGGGAGAATGGGCAGGTACCATCTGCCTGCTTGCACGTCCCTCGCAGAAACCTGCACATAAACGACAGAAACAAGCCTGAGAATGCAGCTAATAGTGCTGTGTAGAAGAGTTTCTGTCCATCATTAACTTACCATTTGAAAGTTTTCTTTTAATGATTTACTCAATGTTCCTCAATAGAGTGTGTCATGTGTAATTTAATTGTAGGTTAATTGATTTTGTTCCTAAAAATTGTGTTTTTTTACCAGTTTACTCAGTTTGGTATAGTGAATGTATTTGTTTGTATCAAGTATGATCTTGTTGCACATGCATGTTAAAGCACACATTGTCCTAAAAACAAATCCCTTTTAGACATGTTTTGTATCAGAGACATATGCATATTTTACTTTATCTTCTGGTTTGATATTTAATAAAGCGATTTTTTTCTTATTACGTTTAGGACAGTGGTTCTCAACTGTGAGGACTGTTGGAGCCACTGTAGGTGGGGTGTCGATGCCCAGGGAAAAAAAAGGAACAAAGTTGAAGGAATATGCTTTATATAGGGAGAATAAACAAACAGGAGTTTACTGATGCTATTGCACTGACCTTTATGTCACTAAAATTCAACTTTTTTAACTAGGAGAGAGACAAGGCATGCAATAAAGATCCCAAGCTAATCAGGGGACATGCAGTCACGGAGCGTAAGAAAATGAACAAGACTTCCTGCACCCGTGACACCTGAACTAACTATCTGGCGTACAGTGGGTACACTGGCAATGGAAAAAGATTATCCATCTTTACTGCAGACCAGCGATCAGAACTCTAACCTCCCCGCTCTGTGCTGTTCACCAGCCCGAACTTCAACGTGTGACAAAATGTGGCGTTGTTGTGCATTTATGTTACCTAGTGCAGACAGCCACCTTGTCTGGGTCGTGGATGTAGGGACAGCTGTTGCCACGGTTACACTTGCCGAAGCGGTTGTAGTACATGCAGTACTGCTTCGGCTGCTTCTTCTGACGAGCATGTCGGATTATGGCGAGGCTCCGTTGGACTGCCCGGCTTGTTCCAGCAAACACAGACAAACCACAGGTATCAACAAATCAATCACAAGCGGTTTGTGGTAACTAGAGAGGACAAATTATATATGATTGGAGTTTTAAAACCCTTTGAGGAGCGTTGGGTAAATGTATCCACCATATGCTCATTTTAATTTTAAAAGATTACTTCGGGCTTTACAGGCCTCAGTTGACAGTGATGAAAGGCAGTTAATATTGGAGGAGGGAGGGGGGGTAGGGGTAGAGGAGGATCAAATGCTAAAGTCTTGGCTGGATTTGATTGCATGATGGTGCTTTTGTGTGAAGTCGGCCAACAGGACGGGAAGAGATGAAATGGGTTAGTGTTGTGAAGAGCTTACCTGGCTAGATGACGAGTACTGAAGGGTCGGTTGAAAGCAGGAATCATGGATGAAGCCTGGCTGGTGCTGAAAGACCTTCCTAAATGTGGAGAGAACAGACACTTAAGAAACTTACATGATATTTAAGAATCCTCATTTTGAATACAAGTATATGTTCTTATGGTGATTAGCGTGCAAGAACTGACAACTTTCTCTATGAAATAGAGCAGCAATCATTTTTATTGTCGATTAATCTGTTGAACGTAATGGATTAATCGATTAGTTGTTGTTTGCTCCGTGAAATGTCATAAAATGGCAAAAAAAAAAAAAAAAGAACACA